>NC_140340.1:3654077-3889077 GCF_963514085.1 Chelon labrosus
TGTTTGGAACAGTAATTGAACATAATCCAGTATAGTCCTGCGCTGTGTGTTTCTGCCCTCACACTCACCTTTCTGGGAAACAGATGACACTTAAGAACAATGTTGTCCTGTGTCCCGTTCTCTCTCTCTCTCTCGCCGACATAGCAGCTTTGCTCCTGTGTCTGTTTCCCATTATGTGACAAGGACATATTTCAGACTGAAGTGATCCAAACAGTGATCTACCACTTGAGAGAACTGTCTTTGAGAACAGAGGTCGAGGGGAGTGACAAGGACAAGTGTCCTACAAATGCCATATCCAGCAGCTCCTGTGTTTGCAGTGGCACTTGAACTGAAATAGGCACGCTCAACAGGGGACAGGCTTCAAGATTTTTTATTTTTTTTCTCCATACTTCAGAGAAGATGTTGAAGTTGGAGTGCTTGCTGGTGTCAATGTGTGTATGAGCAGAGCAGCGATGGAATTTGCAGGCCCCAAGGCCGTTGTTTGTGACAACACTGCTGACTTGCTGCATAGTGATTTGCCACTGTACAATTCAAAGGCACTACATTAGTCATACCGTTAAAATATTCACTCATGCAGTCAGTCTACAATAGATAAATATGAAAAGGTCTGACTGAATACTGCTGGACAAGAACTCTGGACAAGAACTCTACATGGATAACAACATGCAACATATAATATAATATAATATAATATAATATAATATAATATATAACTGATCAGTTTGGGATCTAGTGAATTTGGAGGCCAGGTCAACACCTTTCCTGTTTTTCATGTTTTTTAAATTGTTCCCATAGACTGTATATAAATATGGACAATACGTCTCCTCTTTCTCGCATTGGCCAAACTGACGCCATTTTCCAGGGGTTACGGGAGCCGCCATCTTGCGACTTTGGAGCCAGAGTCTGATCAGTACCGTCCGAGAGTGGAGCCACGTGGAGCTGCGATATCAATGCCCCGCCCACACTTAATAAATACTGTGCTCTGCTCTACCTCCACCAGTTACAAGGAAACATTGGATTATGCACTGTATTTATTTATTTAACTCTCACGGTCTTATGAAACCACTTTATGGAGCAGCAGCATGGCATCTGGTAGTCGCCATTATATATGTCACATCCTGTTTCTAGAGCGTCAAATAACTAACTAAAACAAAACGTATCCAAAAAAATTATACTTGAACATGCATCAACATTATATTAACTACCTAAAATGACAGAAACCATCCACTAACATGGAGAGGTGGAGCTTATGACCTATACTGCAGCCAGTCACCAGGGGGAGCTCTACTTGCTTTGGCTTCACTTTTGAGGAGCTGTTCTGCCGTCCATCTTTATACTGCCTATGGTTGTTCCTAAAGAATTTTTGTGTGTGTGTGTCAGGCTGCATCCTGCTGCCATCAAGGAGTGTCACTGCTATGGGGTGGGGGTGCCTGGTCTGGTCTAGGTGGGTGCTACATGTCTAAGTAACAGCCACACCAATGTATGCCAGGTCCAGAAGTTTCCCAGCAGAACATTGAATTGTCACAACATGGTCAATATTATTCACTTCTCCTCTCAGCGGTCATAATGTTGTGGCTGACCTGCCATTCAGCTGACAAACAGAAGCTTGCACCACCAGTGAATATATCTCATTACCAACATTTTTCTACACATTCTCATCTGTTTCTGTCCTAAATAAACTAAAGCTGAGGTCACATTAAACTGAACTATTTCTCTTTTACAGGTTGTGGTTGGATGAATACTTCTGGTAGCAGCTTTAAAGATATTTGCCAAGAGTGCAGCTATCAACAGCTAACAGCTATTTCTATTAGTCTGACTTCATATTTTCTTCTTAAACAATCTGTCATCCGTACAGTTTCAGACGTCCAGCCAGCGGCTAAACAGCTGTCAACGTTGGCTGACGGTGATCATAAAGTAGGGAGTCGACTACTTTGCTAACGCAGCCAAACATCCAGCAAGTGCAACGGCATGAGAAATGACGTCAGCTAATATTACTGACTAATCTGACTGCGGGCTCAGCGTCTCTCTTGCAGCCTTTTAGGTGATGGAGCTCTGGCCCACGACTAAAAGCCGCTCGAAAAGTCAACTCTTGCAGCTTTTAAGGTTCACGAGTTTCTTGAAGCCCCTGTCTCTGCCATGATGTCCGTCATGAGAACGCGAGGCTAGCTTTTTATTTAGAGCTAGCTTCCAACCCATAACTGGTGGCAGACACAGGGAGAACATGCAAACTCCACACAGAAAGGAACCAGTCGGCCCATGGATTAGAACCCAGAACCTTCTGGCAGTGAGCCATCAGTGCCAACACCACACCCCCTTCTAGTCTTAATATTAACAAAATATGTAAATGAGCTTGGCCTCACATAGCCTTCAACTTTAGCTCCTTCCTTTTGAGAAAGTCTACCCATCATCTCACAGAAAACAGAACAAACAGACTTGAAAAATACATTTTATTTAAATGTAAACACTAAATTCAACATAGATGCTGATTCAGTTTTTCATAAACATTATAAATTACAATGTTTTTGGTCATTTATTCCAGTTGAATGCAAATTTCCTTGTAGCTAGATTTACACATTGCACTAGCATTAGCATTTTAGCAGCAGTGGACTTCTTACTACGTCCTCGTATTCCGCATTTCTTCTTAAAGGGAATGTTTTATGCTTTTCTTCTATTTTTTTTATTTTTTATTTGTCGTAATTATATTGTGACAGCGTTGAAAGTTCACGTTAAACATGTCCACAGTTTCAAATAAAGAGGTGAACATAAAACATGTAACAGAACACTATAGCTTGTCACTGATCCTTTTATTTTATACTCCAGGACACAAATACCGTTTCAGGCAGAGGCTGAGGGGCTCCATAACAGGCTGGATGAGATAAATAAGATTTTTTTTTTTGAACTGTGAATCAGGCAAAGCTACTCTAGTGGAGTCCCAGGGCACAATAAAGAGCTTGAAATGAGCATAATAGGTCCCCTTTAATAATTAAAAAGGCCTATCGTTTCTGTGATAGCTACAGCAATACAAATATGCAATACTTAGTGCAAACAAAAAGTGCTATGAGCGTAGCCTGCCAGCCTTCTCACTATTGTCCGTTTCTTTTTATTTTCTGGTCATGTTGTTGCTTGATAATGGATACGCATGACCATAAAGTTGGAGCTGAATGTCCTAGACCTCTTTTAATACTTCATTATCAGTAAAGAATAAGAGGGACAGAGCAGCTTGAAGTCTCCCGTCTCTAAGTGTAAGCACTTATTGATAGTGTAGGGAATAGAAACAGGGACGGCTTGCCTTGTGTGAGGCCATACAGTCAGGAGACGTAAGTATAAGGTCACATGCATTCACAGATGGACGATGAAAGTTTCGCTTTCGGTATATATTTGTGTTTCAGCCCTTAGAAGTCCTCTTCTCCACACCGGGACAGTCTGATGCTAGTGATAGCACAATTCAGAGACCTCCATGGCCAGCTCCAGGCAGTCACTTGCATCCTGACAGGAGCCGAACAGACCACAGTCCAAGTCTATGTAAGAGTCGTCGTCGCTGCTTGACGCGGACTCCATGGGGGTGGCGACGTGTTTGTAGCTGGGGCAGCAGTGATTGAAACGGCAGAAGAGACAGCTCAGGACGATTCCTGCACAGTCCACTGAGGGAGACACACACACACACATATAACAGGAAAATAATGTACTCTTGTTTTATCAATATTCTCTTTTTGTCTTTAAATAAAGCACTCCTACCTCCTTCACACTTTTTCAATGACCCCTTTGAAATAATGTATGATGAATAGTGTTTAAACCATATCTTGGGACATAAATCATCTCTGCAGCTACAAGAGCTGCCGGTCTTCACTTATATCTTATAACGTTCTAAAAGCTCCCTTTCCTTCCTCTGCACATGCATAATTTAGGAAATCATGCCTTGCTCTCTCACAGAGAGACAAGCAAGAAAGCTGTTTGGAGACATAATCAATTACCAGAAGTCTCTCTTGTATACTTTGCCGGGGGCACTTCCAACGTGCATTGCGGTTGCAGTGAAACAATGCTATGTGTCTTCCCAGCAGCCTTTGCCAAATAGTTCCCCCAAGGGTGCTATGAAGTGTGAGATCATCAAATGACACTGACCATGAGCAGACAGTTACTCACCCAAGACACACTGTAGGAACGACCTTTACGATTCATGTTGTAAAGAGAAGCTGTGCCTCCTCTGAGGTTGCACCGTCCTCCAAGTCTCTTATATACACATATATATATATATAGATTTTTTTGCTTCTAGTCTTCATTTGTGTTGTTTTGTATTAAGCATATCCTCCACAGCAATATTAAGGCTTTGTGTATGGATGATTTGTGTACACTGAAGGTTGCTGGTAGCCTGATCTTCCCCAGAGCACATTGTTCGTGGGGGAAAGTTGGTCTGGAGTCACCCAGTTGGGAGCCCTGGCAAATATCTGCTAGGGCAAACAACTCATTTGGACGGACTTTACTAACAAGAAGAGTCACAGCGACATAGTCACACACCGATCAGCCATAACATTATGACCACCTTCCTAATATTGTGCAGGTCTCCCTTGTGGTGACTCATCAGAGAATGGACATGGGCCTTCTGAGGGTGTCCTGTGGTGTCTGGCAACAGAATGTTGTTAGTGGGGGCCTTTGAGGGGAGGGGCCTCTGTGGATCATCCCACAGATACTTGATCAGTTTGGGATCTAGTGAATTTGGAGGCCAGGTCAACACCTTGTGCTGTTCTTCATGTTTTTTTTTAGTTGTTCCTAAAGGTTTTTGTGGCTGCATCCTGCTGGGGATGGCTGCTGCCATCAAGGAGTGTCATTGCTATGGGGTGGGGGTACCTGGTCTGGTCTGGTCTAGGTGGGTGCTACATGTCTAAGTAACATCCACACCAATGAATGCCAGGTCCAGAAGTTTCCCAGCAGAACATTAAATTGACACAAGATGGTTTAAATGTTATTCACTTCTCCTGTCAGTGGTCATAATGTTGTGGCTGATCAAACAAAACAAACTAAAAGTAATTATTACTGCCCTACAGTTCACAAGTTCAGACTATATATGTGATATGACAGGCAAACCTAACCTAGCGTAGCTTAGAATAAAGAGTCCTACTATTCAACACGCAGGCATGAAGCTGACATCACTTCCTCCTGTTTCCTTCAATATTTCTTTAATTAAAATTAGCCACTGTTACAAAATCCCCAGGTTATTTAATATTTAACAGGGTTGCATGAGAACATAAACAGTCTTTGGTGTAATCACTTACGTTGCTGCATCTAGAGTAGAGACTCTACTTTGGTGGCCATTTTTTATTTTTTCCACATTATTAATTTTTCTCTTTTTGCTGTAGTTTCACTTTCTAAATTATTCACACATTTTCATAATTGATTACGTGAACTGTATTTAAGCATTCTCGCAGCATGGTGGGGCGTAAAGCTCGCAATTTGTCAAATTTTCCATTCTGTCTGTGGCATTATTATTCCGCATATTAATCATCGTTTATTTCATCAGTGGAAAGGCTGCGTTTGGATGAAAAGTTAATTTCAGAGCCGTTTAAACTGAGGACTCGACACAGGATTCCTGCCTTCGATCATCGCGTCGTGTGTTTATCTGGTTTGGACTGAGGCCTGAGCAGCTGTACGTGCAGTCGGAGGGGAACGGGGCTGGCGTGATGAAACGCTGCCGTCACTAACCTCCCGTGTCGCTCTTCTGAGAGGAAGACAGAGAGTCTGTGGTGCTAGATTCTGCAGAGGGAGATCTCCTTAGGTAGTTTTTCAAAGAGAAACGAGGGGAACGGGGGCTGTCACACTCTCTAGGCTGCTTAGCATCTGTATCTTCACGGGTCTCCCTATGATCGGCAGAGGCTTCGAGCCCCAGAGGCCCGCTTTGGATTCTTTCTGTCCAAAGACATGAAATATTTGAATAAACGACACATGAACGAGCAACAGGTATTATTTGACTATATTACAACCGGAGAATATTAAATCTAAAATTCCAGCATAAGTCAGAGCTCTGGGGATTGAAGACAAACACAGGCTCAAGTGATTTGCAGATATTTTTGCATTTAAACTACTGATAGTGTTTAAGGTTCCTACCTGCGTGGACTAAATAACTCTCAGAAGTCAATGGCTCATATTCCTAGTCTGTCGGGTCACTGGTGCATGTCATTCATCTACTCTCTTTACCCACATCCTTCATCTTTCTATACTTCTATGGCAAGAAAAGCAAAATGCCATAAAGAAGCTTCAATACTCTACCATAGGACATTATACATTTAAAAGACAATGCAACACAAATGGGCACAGAACAAAATACGGAAACAATATTATTATAACATAATAAATAATAGTATTAGAATGCATAATAATAAAGAAAATGTCATCAAACAGTATGATGTAATACAAAATAAAATCATAGATCTCTGTATAACAGGCTGCACATCTCAAACTTCACAAGTCAACGACAAAATCCTCACATTTCACTCGTTTATTTGGCTCAGACTGAGACGTGCAGCCATTTTTTAAATCTTATTTTTGGTTTAGCGCTCCGCAGAAGATTTTGTTGCTCAAGTGCAACCTCTTTTTGAAAACTACGTGGATTGTATTTGTGGATATATAAATGAAATTAAACTAAATTGAAAATTTAACTGATTAGGATGTTACAAGATGACGCAGCAAAATACTATCGACTACTCGATACAATTGAATTAATGAATGAAGACAATAAAAGAACTTTATTTTAGTTTTAATAAAAAAATTAAAAGTCATGCACAACTTATTTTCTTTTTTTCTTGTAATGTTGGTGCACTGCTCTCTGAACGACTCTCAACCTGGACTATTAGCTTGGGTTAGCATGGCTAACTGTTTCCCCACTGGTTCCAAACAGTTAGCCTAGCACCTCCTGGTCAGGAACCGGGCAGTGAAGGACAAACATGCACGGGTTTACTTTTTGAACAAATGGATTTATTTCACCCAAAACACAAAAATAACTCGGGCCTTTAGAAAGAAGTCAACTAAAGTGAACTAGGCTCAAAAAAGAAAACTCCTAACTCGACAAACTGACCTGGCAAATGAGGCAAAAAGGGAGAACATATATATATACAGTATATATATATACTGAGTGGTCGTCCCAACACAAACACAAAGGGGAAACAACAGAGGCAATATCTAACAACTACCTAACAACCCCCCCATGATGTCACAGTTAATGATCTGGTCCATTTCCTGGGCCTCTGTATTTAATTAAGCTCCACCCTTCAACACATGCTTTGGCCAGACCAGGAAGGAAGTGGGAACTCCAGAAAAGGTAACGTTTTGAATGTCTCTAAAAAAAACAACAACACACGGTTTAACTCTTGTCGTCTCACGTCAGGACAAGAAAGAGTTGCAGCCCGTAAGTTCTTACAAACTGTCATTGTCACACACACACGTGTTTTTTAATTGCATTTAGCATGCATTTACAAAATGGTACATCCAAAAACGACATCCAGAAAATCAGACGATGAGACTGTGAGAAATGTCTAATTTGTTTTTTTTAAACATCTAATATTCACCATCCCTTTCTCTGTTTTATTTAACATTTGATGCCCGATGATTTATTCATATTTAAAAGTCAAATAAACTGTACTTGTCTTACCTAAATTGTTGAACGAGAGATACAAATGCACACTGCTCAGGGCTGTACTGCTCCTTTTTTATTTTTTATTTTTTAGCTTCTTTTGAAAGTACATATAAAATAACAAGGTTCAAAAATGGTGTCTCGTGTTATCACTTTTTGTCAGCTGGCGAAATCCTTTTTATGCCTCATTAGAATTGTCAGTGTTTTTATCTGTCGTGTCTCTGTGATCGAATGTGAAGGGAAGAAGGCAGGGATTGGTATTTGAAGTTCAACAAGTCAAAACGAACTTCAAAATCGGCGCCGTCTGTGTGTAGAAGCAGCGTGATGCTCCCGGGTTATCTAATGAATTAAGTAAGAAGTGCAGCTGGTCCGTGCCCATGACCATTAACTGATAGAGAAATAAGGCCTGCAGGCATACCATGCATTTTTCAGGTTTTGTTCCAGTGTTTCGCAGAGCCTGGCTCACTCATTAGACGCCGCGCTTACTCGGAGCGGTGGGTCTGGAGATAATTTTACTCCATGTTGTAAATAAAAATGCAAACTCCAAACTAGCCATTTGAAAAGAAAAGAAAAAAACACCACACACTTTAAAGACTGTATGATCAATCAACAAAATGCTGTGATTTTCTTTTCAGGTGAAACTGTGCAACTTCTCACCGTTTCCTGAATCAAATATAAAACAAGACGGTAGTAAGTGGTTTCCAGATATTGCAAATTGAAACACGGTGACCCAGTAGTGATGCTCAGATTCTCCACAGCCCTTAGTCACATTACCTTACCTCCTCTCGCCCACGCAGAGCTCTCCTCAGCAGTGTTTACTCTCCCTTTGTCTTTCACATCAGCTCTCCGAGTCGTTTCATCTGCCATCTGGTCCATTGCATCACAGATAAAAAATGCACTTAGTCTGACAAACCTGATTACCTCAAGCCAAAAATATGTGGCTGCGCACGACTGAGGCCGGCGGGACTTTACGGTCTAACGCGGTGTTGCCACGGCTCGGTCCTCGTACGCGTCTTCTCAGCTCTCGCCTCTCTGGTTCTCACGCCGTGTTCTTGTCCCGGGCTGTGGAGGCATCTGTTTACCTCGGCAAAGCAGAGAGCACCCGGGACAAATTATCCTTTACATTGCACGGGGTCCATTTGGCCTGGTGCCTGCTGTACTGTAAGCCTCTTCAATGTTCCAGTGACGTTGGCAAAAAAAGAACGCCGGAGATCCTTGCATCACCGGGACAAAGTCAGCAACATTTTTATCAGTTTGAGTTATTTCCCTCTGTGAACCGATAACGAAGCCAGAGGCACATGCAGAGCCTCACACAATGAGAGGCAATAACACATTAAAACTATATTTCCCTGTTCAAATGTATTATTAAGGCCACACTATAAAGAGATTTTATAATGTTAATTAATGATATGAGCGCTGGAAAATACCACAAGGTATTAAATCGGTGTCATCCAGCGCGTATTTGAATGGATTTTCAAGACATCTCAGTTACTCCTTCAAGGCTGTGAGCATATGCATGAGGCAGCAAGTGGCATTTTGTTTGTTGGGGTGAAACGCGCGGTAAAACGTGGATAGCAAGCTGCATTCAAATTTCTCCGAATACAAGCCAAGCAATTTACTCTAATTAGGCTCAACACCAGAGTTGCATTTTAATAGACGCCCCGCTGTGTTTGCATATGTTTAGAGAACAAGAGTCATGCTAATTGAAAAATTAAGATGTGAGAGTATTTGTCTACTGAGCTGCTGCACAGTGTAAATATAGCTCCTGAAGAGAGATCCTCCCTTCTTTCTTTTCTTTTCTTCTCTTTTCTTTCTCCTCATCTAATTTTCTTTCTGTTGTGATTATAACACAGCGCGATGCATCGACGTTGCGCCCTCGTGTTCTGCCAGAGGCCCACAGTGACGACGTGACAACGCCACACTTCTTCGCTCTTTGTTGACAGCGCAGGTTTTGTGTCACCGGTCGTGACGTCCAAGCGGGGTCACGTGGTTAATCTAGCTCTCGGTGAAAGCCGCGCCGCCCCCGCCTCTGCAGAGGAGCCGCCGTGGCTGACACCCCCACCCCATTAGAGCTCCCTCTAATGCAGAGCCAAGTGGCAGGCTGAGATCAAGTTCAGGTACAAACCGCGCTACGTCTAAGTGACAGTTTTGACCCCGTTGGTGGCGCTTAATGTCCACTCCATTATTTACAGTTGTAAACAAGTAGTTGCACGCGTCCACCCCTGATGTGTTTACGTGATGTTTGTTGCACAGGCGTGGGCCTCATATATCACCTGGACTGACTCAATTTCCACTGAATTTCCACAACTTATGGTAGAGTACTCCTTCAGTCAGACTGGCCTGTCATGTTACGAAGCTTTGAATACTTCTGCATACCCATACTGATTTCTGCTGGAGCTTTGATTCTGCATGTGTAACAAAGGTGAAATGGTAATGAATTAAAATGAAGGACAAATGGGAATAGAACAACTTTCTTACGAGGTTGCTAGTGGCTGCAACATCAAAAACAGGAAAGGAAAAAAGATTAAAACAAGTGCGTAGTTGGGGTATTGTAAAACCATAAATATGATCTAGCCATAGCAATGTTTTAGTGCAGAAATTACAACAGGATACGTCCAGGAAGAGTCCAGTCACAACTTAACGGTAACATTAGAAAGACCCTTGTAGAAAAAATGGAGAGAGGTGGTGCAACTGTTAAAGGAAAAGTTCATCTATGTTAGTTTGTAGGTGATGGTCTGGTATCATCTGGCAGCATATGAGCAAGGCATGTCGTGTATATCCATATTTGTGCAGGTCCGTCATACACCAACCAGGCATAACATTATGACCACCTTCCTAATATTGTGTAGGTCTCCCTTGTGGTGACTCATCAGAGAATGGACATGGGCCTTCTGAAGGTGTCCTGTGGTGTCTGGTAACACTATGTTGTTAGTGGGGGGGTCTTTGAGGGGAGGGGCCTCTGTGGATCATCCCACAGATACTTGATCAGTTTGGGATCTAGTGAATTTGGAGGCCAGGTCAACACCTTGTGCTGTTCTTCATGTTTTTGTTTTTTTAGTTGTTCCTAAAGTGTTTTTGTGTGTGTGTCTGTGTCAGGCTGCATCCTGCTGGGGATGGCTGCTGCCATCAAGGAGTGTCATTGCTATGGGGTGGGGGTGTCTGGTCTGGTCTAGGTGGGTGCTACATGTCTAAGTAACATCCACACCAATGAATGCCAGGTCCAGAAGTTTCCCAGCAGAACACTGAACTGTCACAAGATGGTTTAAATGTTATTTACTTCTCCTGTCAGTGGTCATAATGTTGTGGCTGATCGGTGTATTATTGCTTATAGATCCCCTGAATCCTACACACTAGAGCTTTAAAAGCAGACATCATTTGTGAAAGTCAGAAAGTACTTTCTCTTTAATCCTTCCTTGCTTCACCTTGGAAGGGCAGCTCAGCGTTTTGCTCCGTTCATGTGTACGTGGCCCTGGCAGGTGTTTTGTAGAACTGGATGGAAATTGTGATATTTTCTCTCTCTCTCTTTCTCTCTCTCTTGCACGCCCTCTCCCTTTCCCCTCGTTTTAGTAAAATGTCTTAGTTTGTTGAACATGCTGCCGGTGCAGAGGTCCCCTTTGCCCCTTAATGAGTTCCGTGGAGAGTTGAGTGTCATCGTCGGCTCTGGTGATGAGAGCAGACTCCCATGTCACCTTGAGGCCGGCTAACACAAAGGGACTACGACACTTGATGTCATATTCACTCTCCCCTTTGGAAAAAAAATAAAAAAAACGTTAACCCTGGTGAGCTGGGATTACTCTCACAGACAGATGCCACTGTCCTCAGACACAAATATAAAATGTGACAGATGAAAAAACAAACAGTCGGAGTGGCTGGTTCCACACAGTAATAATCCCAAACACAGATACATCACTACTGACATCTAAATAAAGACTAAACCTCTGTGTTAGGACTTACTTCCTCACATGGTTTGGTGAAAATCCTGCAAACTCACCCCTGAGTCCGTCTTGCAAAAGATAAAATATGAAATCTAGAAATCAATTTCACGAAGATGATTGAAGTGGGAGATATCTTTAAGAATATTTCCTTGGAAACGTATCTGCAAAACCGTGGTGTAGGACAGGGGAAACAAAATAACACATCTTTGTTCCAACTTTTGTTAAAGGAACAAACGAGGATGGAAGAATAAAATAATCAAAAATAATGAGAATGAAATAAAATAAAATAAATATATCAATAAGAAATTCACATATATGAGGAGGCCAGTCAGTAACGTTTCAATCAGACATTCAGCTGCAGTGCTTTTGGCGATCCCAGGACCTGAGGACTGGGACTAATGTGTAAAAAGCTTAAATGTACATCCCACAGCAGGCACACATAGGTACTGGGTGGAGGACAGGCACCGGGTCCCACGGACGAATTAACGTGGGGACAAGAACTTTTCCTAAATCATTTCATTGGGAGGCAGCTGTTCAAATAATCAAGTGGTTGCCAGTTTAAGTGGAAATTATCCAAGGAGCCTCTAATGGAACAATTTTATTTTCTTCAATTTATTATTTATTATTACTTACTACTCCGTAGCCAAAGTTTAAAAGATGGAGGCTGATGGGACTTAGTAAAGGTAAAGGAAGTAAAGGCTATTGTATTAGTTTGGACAGGTGAACGTTGCACCTGCAATATGTCAGAGATCACCTTAAAGAATAACTTCTAACTTCGTGATAATCTGAAGCACGACTGAGAATATCTCCTTGTTATTGTCAGTTTTCTTCAACGACCACAGAGATGAGTTTGGAGCAGGTTGTCCTGGTCCAGTTCTGGCGTCGTACCTTCCTTAAAGCAGAGCTCACCTTGCGTGCTCTGGGGCATGTTTCCTGCTAAGCCCATTAACAGAACAATAATTCACTTTTCTTTTTTTTTTTTTTGTTCTAATTGAACATGTCATTCAGTTATTATTTTTTTCCCCATCATCTTTAAGGACACCTGCCTACCTTCATGACAGACGAGCATGCAGGTGGGGGAGGGGGGACTCCTGCTGCTTGTCACAGAAGAAAAGAAATCACAGTTTCCAAATTAAGATTTCAGATAAATGACCTTACAAAGTAAAGGAAATCAAAGAAGTATGGGAATGGGGTAAATTGGATTCTTTGGCGTCTAACAGTATATGACTTAAACCAACTGGGGATTCTCTCCACGGTGGAGGATGTGAGCGTTTCCTAAGGCGACGATACCCCACCTGGGACCTTCCGATGATCCATGGGGTGTTGGTGAAAAGCCTTGAAGTTATTCAACCCACTAAAAGGCTAAATAGATTTTTTTTTTCTATTAACATTTGGGCTTTATTGCTCTGATTTCAGGGCCTCTGTACTGGTTTCAGGCGATCTAGTTCATTTTACTCAGTCAATATTCTGTATTTAATTTGCATAGCTTAATGTCTGAGGTCGCATCACGTGGATATCAACGATGGTAAACATGCAGTAGACTTGAATACTGCTGCTACTAATGATTATAATTATAATTCCACTTATTTAAAGTTGTTTTTCTGGCCATCGTCAACCGAATATTCACTTTTTTAGCACTTTGAGCATCTTAGAGGAAAATATCTAGCTATCTCGTGTGTGTGTAGTCATATTCTCCCTCCTGTTCCCGGAGAACAGTGGAAAAGAGGACAAAGAGAGCAGCTTAAAACCAAAACAATGGGCTGAAAGACACTAAAACGCTCAACGTGGCTAACGTGACTTTGTTCACGTTCCAACTGATCCACCCTTTATGTGGCGTGTCTTTTAAAATGCTGTCATCCTGCAACGTATTAAGATTTCGTGCCTCCTGAATATAGGGGAGCAAGAACAATATCGGGCACAACTAATAAGCTAAAACTATACGTTTATGTATGGTTCACACGGGCATCATGAGAAATGCCCACTATTATTATGGACCAATTTGCTCCTTCAGATAATCAATGCTGGCACCGACTCAAGCCCCTGCTCCGCGGGGCTAAACGCTTGAATTGATCATTGACGCTTTCTCACCAATAAGCAGTTTAAAATGACTAATTGGGTGGGGCTAAGAGAAGCCCGGGCCGCTCGCTATTAGTGTAATGATGATATGACATCAGGGCGTTTTGTCTGTAACGCATTGTCTTGTTGTTATTGGCCAAGACAGATTATGATTGGGTTTAGTCGGTGCACATTACCAGACGCTCCTTGAGTAGCGTTCATAAAGCGAAAGCTCTGTGCTGTGTCAGGGTGATAATAAGGGAAGTGATTCATATATACTTTAAGAGTCAAGGGGTGCTCTGCGTTAGACCTGTATTTTCTTTTATTTGTCCTTGCTGTTGGGCTACATGGATCTTCCTTGGCTTCCTTTGTCCCTGCACACGTCAAACGTGGAGCTCCGTCTGCGAAATCATTGATATGCCAGCTCAGTTTTTACACATTGTCGTTCTATCTTTCTCATTACCGTCATTACTGCGGACTCAGATACATCTCATTACAAGGGTAATTGGGACAAACATAAAACCCGTGCACCCTCCCTCTATAAGTTGGATATCTTTCAAATGCTCAAAGTAGATAACCACCGTGTTAGGTCCACAAACAGCTGTTAATATTTCACGATAATGTGGCTTTATTCCCAGTGATATCTTGTGATTCTTTTGATGGAAAATTAATACAAATGGCCTCGACTTTATCAGCATACTGTCTGCTGAAACCTGGAAGTGCACCTGTACAGTCAAACCCTGTGTTTCACATGCACACACACACACACACACACACACACACAGCTATAGTACAGGACTGTGAGCACACACACACACATATGCAAGCTTTCATGTGGAGTTGGCTCCAACTTCTGATGTCTTTTTATTTTTAGCCGGTCGTCTTTTCCGACGGAGCCCCGTGAAGAAGTCGTCCCCATCTACAACTTAGTTCCTCAGCCAAATATTGACTTTGGGATCTGATTATTAAGCAATTTCCACAAAACTTCAAATTACTATCTGAACAATTATTTTAAAGACGTTACAAGACCCAGTAGACCCCCAAGGTCTTGAAACTGATTATGCAAAAAGATAATTGCTATGAAGATTTAAAAAAGAATGAAATTGGTTTGACAAACCTATAAGTTGTTAAGTAGCGCTCGCCGAAGAAGAATACATTTGCTGACGGGGCCACAAAGAGCCGGAGCAGAGGGGGCTTCCTCCCCGTGTGCTCAGGTGGGCGGGAGGTAGCGCTCTCTTTATTATCGCGGCTAATGGCGTTCCAGATCCGTCCTCAATTATACAGGATGATTTGAACTATTAATTAATAATTCTTCTGATAGATAAATTGTGCCATGTTCAGCAGATGTGCTCTTCTTAGAGATGAGAGGAGACACAGATGGAGGCTATTGACCAACAGTGGCCCCCCGTTCTGCGCCGGCCCTTATGGATGTGCGAGCTTTATCTCGGGTTGACATGTTGTTATGTTCCCCGTCCCACCACCCCCCTGCCCTGCTTTAACTGCCCGCGTACCCTCAGCAGCCGTCCGTGTGTTGTTGATTTACTGTGTGTAAAGCCAATGTTGCATAATTTGTGTTTCAAGAAAAGATATTAATCCTTCTTCACTTTGTGGAAAATGGTTATTTTTTCCCCCTCCCAGGTTAAATGTACACTGCCTGAAAAATGACACATCCTCAAAGTACTTTTGAGGCCGAGTTGTATAATTTTCCCATAAGCTCAGAGCGTTTAAGTGTAGAACGGAGGAATTATATGGCTGGGAATGGCTTCCTTAATAGTGATATCACTTCCTAGAACAAAAGGAGGCGGCTCCGGGATGAGCCGGGGGGAGTGCGGACGCCGGCTCGATTTGGCCATTTCCGCGGCTTCCATTAAGGTCACGCACTGCGCCACCGTGCCGGAGAGTGCATGAGTGACAACGCCGGGCCAAGACGAATGGAGCACTCTCCCCGCAAACCTCGTTAAGGCGGAAATCCTCGAAAAAATAATAGTTATTAAATTAATTGCAGTCATAATCTCGTAAAATATGTGTCAAAAAATTATATGCGGTTCGATTAACACATAACATGGGTGTCAAATCCGTAATAAAACCCTGATCAATAAAACAATAACCATGTTGTTAAAAGCAGTCATTGAAAGGTGTTGCTGGCAGTGGGCTCCAGGGGTGAGCAACCCTTTTAATATAAACGGATTTCATCTTTCCACTGTGTCACCTAAATCACCTCAATGTTTGTGTATACAATTAAAATAAGATAATAAATTGCAGCAATGGATGGATTACGAACGCTCCCTTCGACCCCATACATCAGGCTTTTGTCAGTGGCCCAGAAAATGCATGTCTAACAATCTGTTGATTACAATGTGGTGCAAGCGAGGGAAGGGGTGGGTGGGTGGGGGGACTGTTGCAGGATACATTATTTTAACATATTGTTATGTTTAAATCGATAAGTTTTAAACGAGCGCTAACGACTGCTATTAATTAAACTTTGAGAATCTTTTATTAGAAAAGTTACCTCCCGTGCGCTTGATTTAATGAATGCTTTATTATTTCTCCTGGTCGGGCCCTGACCATTACACCCAAACGACTGGTCTTTTATCTTGAAATGAAACGAGGCAAGGCGTAGTTTATTTGCGGTGCAGAGATGATAGCGCGTCACTTGAAGGGCATATTTGTTTTAAAGCCTTGGAGGAGTAACCGCGACTAGTCCTCTTACAACATATTGAAATCATTTCCCTTCCTTCCTTCTGCCTATTTGGCCCCTGAGATATTATTATTATTTTTTTATCCGTGTGTTTATATGAAGCCATTTGAGTGGGGATGTCAATTTGGAAATGAAATTGTCTGTGCAAAGGGAATCATTCAGATTGGAAATTAATGGTATTGCAATTAAAACTCGGGAGTTACAGTATTTGGTAACAATTATGATAATGACTGTAGCTGGAGGTGCGAATATCAAAAGAGGAGGGAGGGGTTTTAACACGGGAAGCTAGCCTCTTCTCCCCATGTGCAAATTTTTTCCTTTGCACCGGCTTCTTTTTATAACTGAGCCACTGAGAAAAAAATTCTGGGAGCTTCTCCTCGGTGGAACGTGTGTTATTCCATTAGCGAACACGCAGATAAACTGCCTTTTGTGATATTGCTGCAGGAAGCTCTTTGCTCTCAAGCCGCCGCCGCCGCCGCTGACGGAACATGTCCCGCATTGTGCCGCAGTAATAGAGTGGTTTATCAGCTCATGTTGAGAGTAGCTATAGGCTAAGTATGGTTGAGAGTCACAATTACCAGCAGACACAACATCACAGCTGTTTGTGTGCTGGTGATTAATGCGCTGGATCAATGTGGGCCCGTGTAAAGACGCAGGGTGATGGAAGATTCCTGTGAGATTTTTTTATTTTTTTTCCTCCTTCTTCATCTTCCTGTTTTCTCTCCCCCCCTTCACACACACACCCCTCACACACACACACACACACACACACACACACTGCTATCAGCCAAATTGGATGATCAGTGGGGGAATTCTCCCACTCTCTGGGGTTTTGTGCTGTGGTTTGTAGATTTTGCCTTCAGGTTCGAAATTCACTCAAACTACTGAAGTCCCTTATCCACATTTATTTATTTATTTATCTATTTTTTCCTCTTTTTTATATGTATATATAGTTTCTTTTCAATTGAGCATTAAGCGAGGGTCCAGATGGGACGAATCAAGTGCCATTTTTAGCTGGGGGGGAACTGTGTTTACTCTGCTATTTTACTTGCGGTCCCGTGTCAGCTAGGATAAACTTTAGAAGCCACTGCAGGGCTACAGCAGATCTGCAGGGGAAGTACGAACATTTAAGCTCATGGAAGATGAAGAAAAAGACATTTATTGGCAATGAAAACAATTTGCGCTTTTGAAATATATGCTTACTCCTCCTTCCTTGCTTGGAGAAGAAGCCTGTCTCTCATACCTGTATGCTACAATGGCTGGCTTAGCTTAGTTTAGCTTAGCATAATTGCTAAAAAAAATTGGGAGTGAATCTCCAAGCATGGCTACCAGCTAACTGGAGAAGCAACGTCTCACCTTGCATAATGACTGTGCTGCACATCTTCATCTGAAACAGCCAAAAAGTACTGGTGTTAAAATGGATTTAACTCAAAACTCACAGGTCTAGTGCATAACCTCCAGAAAAAAACTATTTTTTTTTTTGTATTGGTAAAACAAACAAGACGTGTTAATTAGTGAGCTTAGGTGCGTTGCTGGTAGCCAGAATTAGTTACGTTTGAAGTGAACCTCGTTAGCTGTTTCCTCCGGTTTGCAGCCCTCGTGATGAGCCGTGCTAACCAGCGTGTTGAATTATCCCTTTAATGACCAGAGCCGCTCTGAATGCAGCTGAACTGCTCCGCCTGGCTCACAACGGGCCATTAACTAGACTAGTCCTCCCTGCTCCGATTTCAATGGCTTTCAAACAAAAGCTGATCTCTCAACATGCGCATCTCCCACTGAAAACGGCAATATGTGGTTTAAGTGCAAAAGCCAGTGGAGCATACCAGAGGTTACTTTGCAGGGTTTTTATGGACAGGCCTGATGTGGAGTATTTAGATCTGACTCTTTCATGCTTCCAACAAATTATAACGTAATATGCTTTTTGGACGGAGCCCAAAAAATGTATTTTAAGGACATACTATCCACCAGAAGGAGCGTACTTAGGTTTTTTTTTTTTTAAACCAGGGTGCTGAAGAGTGAGCCCCGGAGCCAGAGCTGAGAAACAGAATTACCCATCAACTCCTGAGCAGATTCAGTGGTCAATAATTGAATGAGTGAATCCCATTGTCCAATTACCCGCATTATCTGTGGATACTCCTCTCATTAAAAGGGTAGGGAGGAAGGAGAATAATTAAAAAGATTTGCAGCATGGGCATTTAATGATGACGCTGCTTTTGCCTGATATACTCTCCAGGACCAGTGAGATCATGTGGGATTGAAGGCAGAGGAGCAGCCCCCTCCACGCTCCTTTTATCCCTGCCCTCCCTGCAGCGCCAGCTGGCTCCACTCCTTGACAGTGAGTGGGCTTCAGCCACAGCTCTGCAGGGACGAGCTCTGCACTGTGGCCCCTGAGGGCTCCAGCTGAAACCATGCAGGCTTACTGTCCCATCTGTAAGTTTTCATATTCTCCCTCTAAATCTAAATAAACAGAATATTTAAAAGAACAAAACAAAACAAAACAAAACAAAAAAACGCAAAGTACATACAAAAAGTCGCAGAGCCAAAGTGCAGTGTAAACACTTGTAGTAGAGTGCTAAATTGCTGTTTGGCTGCTGGCAGCGGAGACGCATACCTGTGGAAGGAATGCCTTCGTCAGGTAGAAATTTGTTGCCCCGCTTGTGAGTGCTTTGAGAAACTCGACCAACTCCCTCCATCTCTTCTCCCATGAAGCTTTAATTAGCGCCGTCTCAATGAATAACACCCGTGCAATTTGTGAAATTCTTTTGCCGCAGGGTCCTGCTTAGTTCAAGATGTTTTATTTTATTTTTTTTACTTCCCTCTCTGGTCAAGTGCACTCTCTTGCATGGTGTGTCTGGAGAGGACTCTGGATTTACTGTAAACAAGCTTGAAGTGTTGCTCAGGAAACAGCCGAGCCGAATGGCTTCATATCTCAATATAAGCTGTCCAAAAATCGGTGAGTCATTCCAGTGATGCAACAGCGGTACCGTATTTAGTCACATCTCCTCATTAAGAGCACTTGTGAGGCTTTTTTGGTAATGCTCGACTTGATGTTTGATGTTTATGGAACTTCTTAATTGGTGTAAATATTAGTTTGAATGTTTCCAGGCAGCTGGCAGCGGTCTTGACGGAGCTGAGAGAGCAGTGTTTGATCATTCACAGGCAGCGTTTGATTATGTGGCTTTTTGGAGGAGGAAAGCTGACGGGTCCAAAACCTCGCGTCCCGGAGCCAGGGCCTCAATGCAGCTGAGATGATTAATGCGATCAGCTGTTGTTGAGCGGCCTCACAAACACACCGCGCGCTGTCATCTGCACCGATACATCTGCGTCAATACGCCAGTGATTTAGAGTTTAAACTGTTAGTTTGTCGAGACGTTTGCTTTGGTCTGGTGTGGACATGTTGTATAAATATGTTGAGATCGCTCATTTATGATAAATCTTAAAATGGATTAGCATGGTCACCTCTGGAACTACTGGGAGACTGGCTGTTCATTCCTGGTTATTTCAGCTTATTAATACCTCGACGTCCAGGCAAATCTTTTCTCCCCTTCTTCTGCTTTTATGCAGCAAAAACACAAATGCAGTCAGAGGATGTATGTATCTAAAAAATGGTCCAAAACAGAGGTGTACCATCAAAATCTTGCAGATGCTTCAAGACGATATTCTGCAATGGACAAACCTAAGGAACTGACACTGGTCTTACTGATAGCAGTGTCTGATTATCGGGTGAGAGGAAGAGGTTTTCAGCATCTGAATTTCTCTATAGTGTTTTCATTTTTCTGCAGTGGCAGTCATGCAGAATATAGCGTCACATGCATCCTGGAGTAAAACGTTGCTCCAGCACATCACTGATCTCCCCACCCTAACTTGAATTGACCACTTTTCGGACCGTTTCTTTCCCTCCTTCTTCATGCAAACTTTCCAGGAAGGTAAACGTTGGTTTGTGATTCAACCGAGTCAAAGAAAACCTGCTGGCATCGAGAAGAGCAACTGATCTGAGCTCCGAGGCTCATAATTCCAACTGGAACTGGATGTGTGAGTCACATCCCTGCAACAAACTCAACAAAGCTTCTTCACAGCGTTGAACTTGTGCACCGATTGCATTTGGACTCAGTCCCCCTTCCTTTGTGCACCACAGTCATAAACAGTCCCAAAAAAAGGATATTTATTGGTCACCAGTTTTTAAAAATGTGTTGTTTCACTGGGACTGAATGAGGCTCAGTGCAGCAGAGCTAAGAGGGAGGTAACAAACTGAAAATATCACCAGATCACCCTAAAGGCTCAGTTTGCAAACCAAGCAAAAGAAAAAAAACAGATGCATATTTCCAGGTTACTGTCTAAACGTAGAGTAAACACTGGTTTTATCTGGCGAGACTTCTGCCGCCTCTCCAATAAAGTGGGGATGAAGTGATATTTGTTTTTTTGGCATGAAGGTAATTCTTTCCCACAAACTGTCCTTCTTGATAATAATAATAATAATCTAGTTTTAATGTTTGCTTGTTTTTTCTTTTGTAGAAAACTATTTTTATTGAGAAATGTTGGCTTTGAGGGCTTTGAATTACCCAGAGTTAACACGAGCGTTGTTGTCTGCTGGATTTTTAAAAGGCCACTCATTCTTAGCAAAACTGTCTCCATGGATACACATGTCCATTGAAAACAGATTTTCCAAATATAAAAAATATTACTCCTTAAGTACTTGAATGAATAGTGGGAGTGTTGTTGATGAAGCATAACATTATGACCA
Source organism: Chelon labrosus (assembly GCF_963514085.1). NCBI lineage: Eukaryota > Metazoa > Chordata > Actinopteri > Mugiliformes > Mugilidae > Chelon > Chelon labrosus. The sequence continues at coordinate 3,675,125 of NC_140340.1, forward strand.
CCTTCCTAATATTGTGAAGGTCAGAGAATGGACATGGGCCTTCTGAGGGTGTCCTGTGGTGTCTTTGGGGGGCCTTTGAGGGGAGGGGCCTCTGTGGATCATCCCACAGATACTTGATCATTTTGGGATCTAGTGAATTTGGAGGCCAGGTCAACACCTTGTGCTGTTCTTCATGTTTTTTTTTAGTTGTTCCTAAAGTGTTTTTGTGTGTGTGTCTGTGTCAGGCTGCATCCTGCTGGGGATGGCTGCTGCCATCAAGGAGTGTCATTGCTATGGGGTGGGGGTGCCTGGTCTGGTCTAGGTGGGTGCTACATGTCTAAGTAACATCCACACCAATGAATGCCAGGTCCAGAAGTTTCCCAGCAGAACACTGAATTGTCACAAGATGGTCGATGTTTTATACTTCTCCTGTCAGTGGTCATAATGTTGTGGCTGATCGGTGTATAATATGAGTTAAAATAGTTTTACCCACAGGAATCAGTGTGGATGCCATCTTATGCACAATGTAAACATTCACACAGCTGTACGTACAGCTTCACTTGCACCATGACTCACTGGTGATAGAAAATCTCATCTCCATCTATTTGACCAAGAGCTCTCATCATCATATTCTTCTGGGACATTAGTGGTAACTATAACTGGAGCAAACCTGAGGTAACCCCAAAAATAGCACTAAGGCTAAATGAGCAGATATTGCAGTTATCCGTGAGGCAGATTTCTTTCTTTCTGTCATCAGAGATATATTGTTTCCCACACATCTCTCCTGTGCAGCCTCAAGATGAAATGCTGTGTAAAAGGTGCCATAAGAATGTCAGTGGAGATTAATCACACTTATCCCTGATCTGTGGTGACATTCCTAACCGGGTCACCTGTGAAAAGATGACTTTAGAGCTGAAACAGTCCAGCCCCTCTCTCAGAGGCGAGAGCCAGCACAGAGCGAGCAACGCGCCACGCTAACATGAGAGGAAGCCAGGGAAAAGAACACGACCAGCTGCTGGATCACAGAACAGAACAATTGCTTTCTGTAAGGAGGAGATGATATTAGTTGTTTGCCTGATGATTGATGCGTGTGTCCGCGCGCATATGTCTGCGAGTGTGTAGAAGAAACCGAAGCAGTGTTAGTGGTTAACCTCAGTCATTTGTCTTTCATATTTTCAAATTTTAGGATCAGCTTCCCCAAACTGACACTAAATAAACACTTGCCAGGAGATGGGAACAGTCTGTAATTTGTTTTCCAGGAATTAGCTTAGCTCTAAGAAAAATATGAAAGATATGTTCTCTAATGCGTTCTCTTCTACCTCACCTATGCACATGTTTATGGTGGCAGCGAAGCACATAATTCAGAGGTCAAACACCTCGTGGAGGGATGGTAGCGAGGTATATCTTTGCCAGTTGGGCCTGGATTAACAGTCAGCCATTGTGCAGAAACTTGAGAACAGCTCCCCTTTTCCAGGACCTCTCGCTTTGCTCTGTCTCCAGGCCTCTTAACTTTTCAGAGAACAGAGTTGTGTCTCAAAGTTGAGCATCTCGGGCCAAGGATTTTCCTTAACCTCTTTTGAGAAATGGACCGCGGGGTGAATTCATAAAAGAGCAGTCTGTTGGACAATTTGTCTTTTGACAGGAGGGAACATTGGAAGCCACCAGAGGGTGGTCAGCGGTGAGTGGCACAGCCGCGCCTGGGGCGGTACCTGCAGGCCATCCCTCCTCATGATTTGTCCTGGATCAGGAGAGGAGGGAGCGGCAGCGCGGGCCGCCATCTGGCCCCGGCCGGGGAATTAGGCGGCGAGGTGCGGGTGGAGGGTTGTGCGTTCGGTGTCAGTATGGCTCCATCAGGGCTGTTTGTGAACAGATGTTCTGTGGTGTGTTCGCTCCAGCACAGCTCAGGAGGGAAGACGTGTCTATCGGTGGCTGGAGGCTTTCAGGGGAGCAGCGGAGTCTGACCTTGAGCCTGCTGCATGTCAATCCCTGCATCCTGAAGCCCTGGGAGACGACCAAACACTGCCCTACTTGGACATCAGATAGAAAACGGTACAATCCATTTAATCACACGTATGCGTCCATTTAAGTGGGAGAGGTTGTAATCCACGAGATTTCTCAGCAATATTGACAAGAGTTCAACTCTCAATTCTCTAAATGTAGCCGGAGTCAGGGTTTCTTTGAACATGGTATCAGTGTCTGTGTTATTATCCCTCCTCATGAACTGAGGACAATGTAAAATGCAAGGGCAAGAGGAAACGTATCCTCCGTCTCCATCATCCGGATCTCGGCAATCAATAAGCGTTTAATCAGTCAATTACATGGCACTAATTTAACAGCCTGCAGGTAGAGCCATCTCCGAGCGCTTCCCCGTGAAAATGCAGGCCATAGGAAATTTATCTTTTGGAAAAAATGTCCGAGCAGAAAATGAAAAGTTTTCAAAGGGAGGGATGGCGGACGTCCATGACGTGTCGGGAGATAGCGAGGAGGACCAACTGGGCGAGCAGCGAAAAGGGTTAAAAGGAAGATTATGTGTGCAAAGATTTCAGCTTGGAGTTATCGAAATCTTGTGGAGAACGTGGGAAAGGCGGGAAGATGCCCCATGGTAGGAGCGATCTACAAATAACGGTTCTACAGAGACGCTTTTTAATCAGGCGGTTTGAGCGAGGAGCAGAGCAGCGGCAGTCGCTCCTGATAGGGACGACTGCCGCTGAAAAAGATCTGAGAAGCAGACGTGAGCTGGCTGTCCATGCTGAACATAATTTATTAAACAAATATTCCTGCCTTCTTATTGACACTGACATATTTTCAATGAACTCTGCGCGGCAACAAAACAGTTTATTTGTTCATAAGCTGAGAGCCGATGTTTTATTTATGGGCAGTTATTAGAGAAGACTTGGGCTGAATTGATGTTTAGCTAATAGAGAACAAAAACAAGAAGCCTCACATAATAACAGAGTTTTTCCCGGAGTCCTGGCTGGCATTATCCGGCGTCAATATTTGAAGTGTTGAGAGGAAGTATTACGGGCACGGGTCGGCTGTTGGAGGGTGAAGTCTAGCTCCTCGCTCACCTATAAAAACTAACATCTGTTGAAGCATACATTAAGTTTAAAAATATCTGCGCAGAGATCACCGGGTAAAGTACAGTCAACCAGATGTCGCTTTAAAAAGTGCCAGATGGAACAATGAAAGCGGGATTGGAAATTAGAAAAGCGCTGTGAAAGGTCAGATCAATTAAGAAAAGCTGCGTTGGCTGCCATATGACAATTAAGGCAAGTTTAAAGCACTTGAGCTAACAGGGCAGCGGAGTGAGTGGCTGTCGCCGGCTGGAACTTCTTGGGGGCATTGGAGGAAAAAAAGAAAAAAAAAAAACGTGGACACACGCCGGACCGGGGGAACCTTCTTGGACTGGAGTGCACTTACACCAGGTCAAGGTTAATGACCCGCACAGATAAACCTGATAGAACGCCTCGCAGCGCTGCTCGCGACCTTTGTCCGTCAGTATTAAGGCGCCAATAAATTACAGCTGTGACTTTAAGTGACATTGAAATTTACTTTGCTCTAATGAGAGGAAGAGAGAGAGAAAGAGAGGCAGCGGGGAAGAATGCACAGAGACAGAGGTGTGTATGAAAACTAAATGTGGCGGTTTGGTTGCAGAAAGAAATCACTTATTGTCTAAATATTTTGCGTCAAAAAAAAAGATTTTCACTATCAGTTTAAAAGCATATCTTCCACTTCTTCATCCTTTATTTTAAGCATGAGGTCTCTGTCGTCCCAGATGGCTGGAACACCCATGAGTGCACATGAACCACAAGGGGGCAATATTTGCATTGTTTGTCTGCATGCTCCCCAGGCACACACACACACACACACACACGCACACACACGCACACACACACGCTGATTTACATTTATGTTTTGCATTTGCACATTTGGATCGAGCACAGTTTAGCCGTTCCTTTGCATCGCCACATGTTAACAGAGACCACGATAAGCTGTTTCCTGCAGCGACGGCGGCTCACACTGTCTGACTAACAGGACCACGGGCTCCTCATGTTTACAAGTTACAGGCAATAATAATAATTTACAGGCCAGAACAGCTGCTTCTCCTTTCACATCCAGCGCTCTATCGCTGTACTTTTGCAAAAAACGTCTCCAGTGCAACATGTGTTGTTTTGCTCTGCCCCGCGTTTCCTTTGAACCATGGATTAACAAGCCATTGTTCTAAGTGGTCAAGCGTGCAGCGGTACGGCTTGGTACAAAGCTCTGAGAGACAGGATATCTTTCCCCCTCTTAAACACTCCGAACAAGACCATTTAGGAATTTCTTAACACAATTTGTTCAGTTGATTCTTCCAAAGTTCTGCTGTAAGCACTTCTGCAGTGTGCAAACGGAATTATTCATCGCATTAATGATAACATAAATGCAGCGGCGACAGAATTTTATGCACCCGTGGAGATTACCTTTATTTACTCATGAAAAAGAATACATTGAACTACTTTTTGCAAAGTGGGGTCTCTGTAAAACGGTTCTTTTGAACCCTGTCCCCACCGCACCCAAAAGGATATATGTTAGGTCTGCTAATATCTCCATTTGCATGTCCTTAAAATACAGTTTTAATTATAGATAAGAATAACCTGTGATAGCGCCACCTCTGCAGCTGTGGCACACTCACGGTGTGTGGCTGAGCTGAGAACGTTTCTACAGATTAATTTTAATAGTGTTCTCTTTCAGGAAGATAAGATGGTTAAAGAACAAAACAAGAAGTGCATTCACACCTGATCGTACAATTCCTGCACAAATACAGATGAAATAACAATTTATTTATTTTTTTGTTGCGGCTGTACCTACGTTTTCTCCTGCACGCTCTTCATTTAAACCATATCTCGTGGTTCTCCTATGAAAAAAGGTCAGAGCCAGACCTTGCAGCAGTTGCAGAACCTCCCGCTCTGTATGCACCAGCTGTAACTGTACACTCGACTCTTCTTCCAGTGTTTTTGTCTCCATTGATTGTTAGGCCACTCTGCTGGAATGTGGGAATTAATTAGACAATTTGTATAATGGACTTAGGCACATAAAGACGCGCGGGGCTCGACAGAGTGCCGGCATCCTGTGGCTCCTATTGTCCTTGAGGAACTCTCATCCAGATGTTCAAACGGATTGGAAGCTGACCCCGTCACCTGCTCCTAATTATCATCTGAATGACAACATGGCCCGGATCAATAGTTGCCAGTCACAGTTTGAAGATCACAGATAAGAAGCCACCTTGTTGTCAGAGAAAAAAAATGCTAATGTAATTAATGTTCAATAATCCTCTGGCAAAGGATCTGAGTGTGGATGCTAAGGCCTGATATTTACTCCAAACAGGCCCGTGAGGGGAAAACACACAAGGAGCTGGAAGACGAGGATTTAAATGTTTGGAAGCTTTAGCTTGTGCCGTGCTGCTGGCCACCGCACAGAACGCTGTGAAAGTGTAAAACAGAGAGGACGTCCTGTAGAGATTGCGACTCACGAAGAGGTCGATGGGAGTCTTTAGAGAGGTGTCAGACTCCCTCGCTGCCCTCTAGGTGCATGTGTGGCCGGCTACTGTAGATGCACACTGCAGGCATCTCCGCTGCCATCGCAGACATGCTGTTTAATTACACTTCACGATAACGACACCATAATGTGCATTCTCTTAGGAGGAGTGTTAACCCTTTAACATCCAGCTCTGTTTCCTTTCACTGGAAGTGACTTTAAGAATATAATAAATTCTGCAGCCGCCCAGTCATGTACAAGATTGCACATTTTGTCCTCACTTACTCTTATACTACTATACAACATTCTTTGTTTCTCTATTAAACACATCTGTTGCTTTGCAGATAAAGCGTTTACACTTAATGCATATCATACACAGCCTGACCAAAAAAAAAGTCGATTATCTTTCAGCTGGCAACAAGTTATTTAACCCCAACTGATGCAATGAGTAGCTTCTCATTTCTTAAACAACCATGTCTAAAGACACATCCTGTGGTCGTCTGTTTGAGAAGGGTCAAATCATTGGCATGCATCAAGCAGAGAAAACATCTAAGGAGATTGTAGAAACTACTAAAACTGGGTTAAGAACTGTCCAACGCATTATTAAAAACTGGAAGGATAGTGGAGAACCATCAGGGTAAGAAGAGAATCAGATGAAGTGATGCACCCATCATGCCTAGTGTCTACTGTACAAGCCTGTGGGGGCAGCGCTATGATCTGGGGTTGCTGCAGTTGCTCAGGTCTAGGTTCAGCAACATTATGTGTCCAAAGAATGAGGTCAGCTGACTACCTGAATATACTGAATGACCAGGTTATTTCATCAATGGATCATATTCCAAGATGACAATGTCAGGATTCATGGGGCTCAGATTGTGAAAGAGTGGTTCAGGGAGCATGAGACATCATTTTCACACATGGATTGGTCAACACAGAGTCCAGACCTTAACCCCATTGAGAATCTTTGGGATGTGCTGGAGAAGGCTTTGTGCAGTGGTCAGACTCTCCCATCATCAATACAAGATCTTGGTGAAAAATGAATGCAACACTGGATGGAAATAAATCTGGTGACATTGAAGAAGCTTAATGAAACAATGATACAGTGAATGTGCTGTAATCAAAGCTAAAGGAGGTCCAACCAAATATTAGAGTGTGTGACCTTTGTTTGTTTTTTTTTGGCCAGGCTGCTTATTTTTACTAAATATCATGCATTTATTTTGATTGCACTACCCTGCACTAAAGAAAGGAGGTGAAAGAAGCTCCATGTCAACAAGCAACACTATTAAAAAGGTTGAAAACACAATCGCGTTGATAATAACGATAATACAAAATTAAATTAATATACCACTAACGGTAATAGCATTCTATTTGTACTTTGTGACAAACCCTCTTAAAATATAAATAAACGGCTACCAAAGCTGCAAAAATCAAAATCACGTGAAACACGAGTGAAATAATTATTTTCCAAACCTGCAGGTTTCTTTAAGTCTGCAGAGCATTTTGGTGCCTTTCAGCCCGTTGTCTTGTGTTCAGTCCTGCAGCTCGGTGTGTGGCAGCAGGATGGCAGATACCTTGTACTGCTCTGTATGCTAGGCTAAGCTAACAGGCTGCAGGCTGCAGGACTTCAGAGCATATTTTCCCAAAACCGTCTTTTGCTTTAAGAAATGGGGAAGGGTGATGGTGCACTCTTGAACAAACTGTAATTTAAAGCATATTCTTAAGACACCAAATGCTCTTCCCAGTTTCAAACCCACCACCACCTCCACAGCTCTCCTGTAGCTGCTAATGACACCAACCTCCCGATGGCATAAATACCTCCAGCATCTCCTGCCCCAGCCATCCTCCTCTTTAAGGCACCTTTCTCTTTTGATGTCGACCGAGCCGCCACCTGCCCCGGCTCACGACTCGCTGACTGACTGAGTTCATGATTAACTTGATATTTTTTATCTGCTGAACCTCTGCTCACAACAGCGCTTCCCACTGAGGCAATAGCAATTTCTCTGAGAAGTTGCACTCTTCGTGATTCAGAATCATAAACCCAGCGTGTGTCAGTGAGGAGCCCATACCTGAGTTTTGCAAAGATGAATAGAAACGGGTTGCGGGTAAATAGGCAGAGATGCCCAATTAAAGGAATTGTTATTGTGAAATAGCGCCGGATCTCATCGGGATTTTGCTTCAGTAACTATCCCATTCCAGCTTAAATGATCTATATGAGCAGTGAAGAGAGGAAGGAAGGGATGTTTATATGTGTGGGAGGGTGTGTTCGTTACAAGATGGAGGGAGATGGAGGGAGATGGAGCAATACAATTTATTCCTTAAGTGAGGTAAGGGCCATATTGCCTACCATTAACAGAGCAGAACGTCGGCACGGGCTGATAATTAAGTAATCCATGAGAGCATGAGCAATATAGGACAATCACTAACATCCACTGCTCCTTCGCCGCCCCGTCTTCGCACCCCACCCCCCCCATTTCCAACATCATTTTAGATTATACCGGCAAATATTATTGCATTGTGATTTGGAACTGCTGCTACGGAGGAAAATGTTCTGCTCGCAGCTCCAAACTAATGATTCCGGTGAGATGAACTCATTTCAAAGACGCGTGTCGCCTGTCACACTTGTCTGATTCGCTCTCTTTGCAAAGTTTAGGTTAATATTTGGCTGATCACGGGGAGGATGTTGATTGTTTTATTTATTTATTTATTTATTTAAAGTGTGGGCCTGCATGTATATTGTGCTTCATGAGACCGAGGAATCGCACGGATTTGAGAAGTTTTCCACTTTCACAATCAAAAACTATTGAGCGTTCAGTCAATAACAGCCACACATTTTTACAATCTTGTGTTGTTTTGCAGGCTGAGCGTAGAGTACGCAGGCAGGTAGTGTGGGTTTTACTCACACCACCAGAGCTATAGAAGATTTTTAAATGAATTCATTAATTTAATTATTAATTTATAATGTCGGCCATGCCCTTGCGTTTCTATTATTCTCTGTTTCCTCATATTAATAAAAAGAAATATGCAGTGGAGGTGCAAAAATGTGCAATAAAATTAAGGTATTTTTTCTAATTTTACATTAAAAGACAACACTTTAGACTCCTCCTGGAAATGCAAAACAAATAAAAAGAGATCTAGCTGCATATTTTGCTTCTCACCTCTTAAGTGCATCAGTGTCACATCTTCAGATTTCATTTCATTTGTTTGCAGGACCAAAGCGAGGCCTAAATGAGATTAATAAAGCAGAAATAAAAAGATGAGATGTTTTCTTATTTATTGGACAATTATTTAATATTATATTAATATGTTTTTTTTAAAAAAAATTTTATTCTTAACATCAACTGCCGCGTGAGTAAAGATAGCTGAATCACGCTGTACGTGAGGTCTAATCACATTGACTGATAAAAGTCTGTTTCCCTGCAGGTTTCATGTCTTTGCTCTGAGTTTGTCTCTGCTGCCTGTTTGCTTGTTTCATTTGTGGAAGAAAAAGGGAACATCTCAAACCCACGTCTCATCACGTTGGTCCAGTTGCCGCTGAAATATTTATCCAGATTGCAATTTACAACGATGTACAATTTGCGACAGCAGTCTGTATCATCCATCTCCCGTCTTGTCCAAATGCATTTCCTTTGTTTCTTAAAAGAAATTGAATCATGGGAGGTTTAGGACAAGACTCTTCAATTTTTTTTTTCTTTCCTCGCTTCCTAACAAACGGCAACATTTTAATTCTTGCTTTCATCCCCCAAGACTGAAAATACGATTTCATGATCACCTCGCTGCTAGAGCCTTGTTTAATAATTCCCAATTATGCAGCCAGGCACCTAGTCCACAGCGTGAGCACCACCATGCAGCCTGAACAGCAGCTGGCCCGCTGCTCTGTGTGTGTTCAGTCACCTTGATATCATCGATGAGCATGTTCCCCCATCTTAGCAGGTTACAACGCCGGGACCTGTGCTGTTGTATTAATAATAAAGCATGGTATTGTCCAAGAGGGAGTTTACCCTGTGTCTGCGGCTCCAGCCTTTTTTCTCCAATTTGTTACGCAGTTTACCCAAACATGCAGCGTGGAGCGATTCAGGCGCGTGGGGACGACTTGCACTTAATGTGGGAGCGAAAGAAGGTTTTGAAAGTGTCTGTATTTACAAATGAATGGCATCTTTGCACATGCATCCTTCTGTGGTGACTTATCCACAATGGAAAATGCTAAAAGACATATTAGAAGAACAGTTAAATGTTAAATTGAAAAGCTGATGCTACGGCTCAGGCTCCTTCGGCTGCTGATGAATCACCCGGATGATATTTGTCTATGAATACAAACTGGATATAAACATGCTGATGTGATGTGTGGGAATATGCTTCAAACTAAACACCTGCAGGGGTGTCACTTGGCTGAACCTTCACCGAACCTGCCTCAGTTTGCCCTGGGGGCCTGCTTAAGTCATTTCTTTGAGTTGTCTATTGATCATCTACACGTGTTTTCAAAGGCTTGCACACAGAGGTGGAGGAAGTTTTTCAATGCTTTACTTAAGTAAAAGCAGTCGTGACAGAGAGTAAATATACTTTTCCGAAGTACAAGCATTACCTGTGTTAAAACACAAAAGTATAATGTTAATGTTTACAGATGTACATCACACAAAGTAAAAGCTCTCGGGGCCTAAAAATAGCTGCTGTGAGTTGTTGTGCTATTACTACTGAAATAATAGTTATTGATCTATAATTTGCATTTCTACTTCCAATGAAGCTTAAGTAAAGCCTCTGAAGGGATCAGATAAGATATCAACTTATGAGTGTATCTGTTGGAAAGGGACAAATCTTTTCTGGTTTTCTTTTGTCGGGCGATCCCCTTTGTGTGGTGCCTTGGCCTCGTGCAGGTACACAATCCGTGCGGAGAGAAAAGAGGCCGATCGTCCCATCATAACCTGTCAGCAAGTGAGCTAACAAACCGTGTTTGTCAAGCAAACACATTAAACAAAGCTGTTGTAGCAGTTTTAAACTGTCATCTTGAGTGTAAACACTGGTGGGTCATAAACGTCCCGTCTCAAAAAAAAACAACAAAAAACTCTGTTCTAACGTCCAAAGTTCCTAATCAGACTGTAAACAATGAGCGATGCATAGAGCGGGAAGTCTCTGGTCCAGATATCCGCTGCCTCACCCTCACCTGCTGCTTTTGCACACAGAGGTGAAGTTATCAGATTCTAGGGAACAGTGTGCTGGAGTAAATATTACAATATTTCTGTCTGAAATGAAGTAGAGTAGAAGAATATCCTGTGGTCGTGGAAAAGATGTTAGTCTGTTTGAGAAGGGTCAAATCATTGGCATGCATCAAGCAGAGAAAACATCTAAGGAGATTGTAGAAACTACTAAAACTGGGTTAAGAACTGTCCAACGCATTATTAAAAACTGGAAGGATAGTGGAGAACCATCGTCTTCCAGGAAGAAATGTGGTCGGAAAAAAATTCTGATTGATCGTGATTGGTGGTCACTTAAACGTTTGGTGAAATCAAATCAAAGAAAAACAACAGTAGAACTCAGGGCTATGTTTAATAGTGAAAGTAAGAACATTTCCACACGTACAAAGAGAATGGAACTCAAGGGAGTGGGACTGAACAGCTGTGTAGCCTTAAGAAAACCACTAATCAGTGAGGCTAACTGGAAAAAAAGGCTTCAGTTTGCTAGGGAGCATAAAGATTGGACTCTGGAGCAATGGAAGAAGGTCATGTGGTCTGATGAGTCCAGATTTACCCTGTTCCAGAGTGATGGGGGGCATCAGGGTAAGAAGAGAGGCAGATGAAGTGATGCACCCATCATGCCTAGTGTCTACTGTACAAGCCTGTGGGGGCAGTGCTATGATCTGGGGTTGCTGCAGTTGCTCAGGTCTAGGTTCAGCAACATTATGTGTCCAAAGAATGAGGTCAGCTGAAGACATCTAAACGTTAAACACTGGATTATTTGCAATAAGACCTTTTTTTCTACTTCAGTGACCAATAAGCAGCTGAACTTGTCAACTCCCCCGCGGCTAATATCTGAAGAATTGGTGGAGGGTGTGTTTTGCTGTCGTGTTTGAAAATGTTTTTCTTCGCTCGGTGTGCCTTCTGCATTTCCTTCCTGCTCTTTGTTCCTCCGCTAAACATATCTCTAAGTCACCCTAGTTATCGCAATGGGACGTGCTCTCACCCTCTGGCAGTGCTTTATATCAGACTATCGCCTCAGTGTATGTTGTGTGGTGGGGAGCGCATTACGGCATTGCTTTGCGGTTTTGTTGTTTTTGCTTCACAGTTTTGGAGGCGGCGGGCGCAGACTGTGCTTAATATTAGCCAAGAAATGCACATGAATCTTTGCTTTTCTTGTTTTTCCAAGCTTTACCTGCCTTGCATGTCTTAATGCACAAGTATTAATGAATGGGACTGTATGCAGGAGAGATGGGAGAAATAGCAAAACATGTAATCCCAGTGCCAGAGCGTGCGTTGCTTTATACAGTGAGCTATTCAGGAATGAAAATATCTCTCATGTGACTGGCCAGTTATGACACAGTACAGGTCAGTACTTTATTTATCCAAGCTTTCTTTCTTTCTTTCTCTGCACGTCACCTTTAATACTGCACTCCCTCCCCGTATGGAAGCAAGCTCCACATTAGTGATTGCAGGTTACCGGGAGGTCAAAAGTCTGATCAGAACCATGTGCCGCGAACATTATGTATACATTTCTCACGTCAGTACTCGTGGAAATCAATCCTAGCTATGACCCACCCGTGTGCACTCAGACGGCGTGTTTACGAGCGCAGCGTGCACGCCGTGACGTGGACGGCGTTAACTTGGTAAGATGCAAAAGCGATCCGTTTTAAACTTTATTTCTGACGTTCTTTGAAGAAGTTGCGTCTCCATCATTCACCACGTTATTGTTTCTTCCGAACGGTGTGATTTTTATTGTCTAATATTGCTTGTCAAAACCTAATTTTTCCTCACACTGAGCAGAAGGGATTTGGTGACATCTCTGATTTACAGTGTTGTTTCGTTCATATCCGCTAAAAAGATCTGAAATATAAAAGCTGTGTGTGTGTGTGTGTGTGTGTGACTTACAGCAAGAAACAAGAAGCTGCTCGTGTACAGTGTGTGCATGTGTGTGTGTGAGGTCAAGGGTGTGTGCAGGTGCCTAAGCATGTGCGTGCTCCTCGTTGTGTACCGGTGTGCAGGCCCACGCGGGCCTCTCCAAAGCAATCTCTCTCCATATGGTGTTGTGTGCAGTGAGCGGGTCAACTTGCAGCACAGCTCTGGAGAGAGAGGGGGATTTTCTCCCGGCCCATTGTCTGTCCACAGAGCCTGCGGAGAGAGCCTGCCGCTTTCAGGGCACCGCTGCCAGCCCCTAATATGGCAAATGAATGCATGAGCGAATACAAGGGTGAATAACTGAATGAATAACCAAAGACAATTTACATAATTGCACGTGGGATATGTATTTTCTGACGTTTGAACAGATATTTGCATATTCGCACTCTATAGAAATTATTCAGCCAATACTGTAGATCCATCATGTAAATACAACTCCTTTGAAATAACGGCAAACGGGGTAAAAAAAAAAAAAAAAAGGAACTCAAACAATAATAGCGTTAATGATGTTTTGTGCCCTGAGAGAAGCTCTCCTCCCAGCCTTTAGAGAAATTACTGCGTGATCCTTAAACTTCAGTTATGACATGTTTGCTTAGCAGGTAAATATGAGACGGAAGAAGGTGTGTTGTTTCCTTTATTCTTCTTCGCCTGAAGCATTGATCTCAGCTCAAACAAACCATCCATTTCAAATGTCAAGGGGTCTTTGTTTCGCACATGTGATCACAGTTTTCAGAAACTCCCAACAAATTGTCGCCACTGTCTTGTTGCGTCACTTGAAGTGCTATTTTCCCTCGTGTCACCCTCCTTTGTGATCGAGACAGACGTGGGGTTTATGCGCGCTGACATCTTTTGAACTATTCAAAAGCGCCACTATCACTCCATGTTCCTTTTGTTGTTGTTTGAGGCGGGATAAGAGGCCCGTTAACCTTCACATCACTTGCTTGAGAATGAATACAGGTCGGTTTGGTGGTGGTGGTGGTGGTGGTGGTGGAGGGGGAGGAGGAGGAGGGGTTGAAGTGAAGAGAGTGGCAGATGAGGAGGGAGATGGGGGGAAAAAACAAAGTGGGTAGCAAAGTGTTGATGTGTGCGTGCTGACCTGTCTACCCTTCACCTTTTGTCTCCCTGTGTGGTGCTGTGGTGAGTGCTGCAGGAGGACATGTGAAGAGCCGGACTCTGGCCAGCAGAATGGCACCCCTGCCTGGGTTTTTTACCCACCCGCCCCTTCTCCATCTTGCAGGCCCGCAGCTATGAACACATATTTTCTCTGTTAGAGCTGGGGGTGGGGTGGTGGTGATGGAGCGGAGAGGAGAGGAGAGGAGCACCAAACACATCAAGAGCCCAAGGATGGAGTGTGTAGTCGTATTTGACCGGGTCACTCAGATTTTAAAACGCCGCCGAAGAACCGAAAGGCTTCCTCCCGTCGCTCGATCGTTTTTGCTTGTCATACTTGAATTTGTCTTGTTTGTCAGCTGTAATTCAGCGTCTCATGCATTAGTCATGAGAATATCTGCTTTCATTTAGAGGCTTCAACCTGTTCAAAATCCTCCTCGGCCGAGTTTGCAGTGCGTTGGGTGGTTGCTGGAGGGAGGGAGGGAGGGAGGAAGGAAGCATGGTGCCACTGTGGATCTGTAGATGTGGAGTGCTCAGGCCACCAAAAAAAAAATAAAATGTTTTTAAAATGAAAGGGTGGGGTGGGGAGCTATGTAAATGAGATGGCCTGCGGTCCTGAGGGGGGAGCTTTAAGGGAAGGGGAGGGGGGGGGGGGGGGGGGGGGGTAGCGGACGCCACTGATCACTGTCCACCACATTAAGCACCACTCATTCCCTCACGCACAATCATCTCATCATATGCAAAACAGCAGCCTTCCAGTGTGAAAAACAACAACAGGCGCACTAATGAAACACTTGCTGTTAATGTGCTTCTGAGTAGCATGTCATTTACTGAAGATGGAAATATGGTGTATTTTAAAAAGTCTTTTATGTGTGCTCTGCTGCCGCTTGAAAGCTGGCGTGGATTTACTACAAAACAGAAAATAAGCTTACTAGTTATGTATTTTTTTATTGTTTGGTCTACATACTGCAGCAATCAGCATACACAACAAGGGAGTCCATGGTTCAAGGTTCACGGATGTTGTATACTGGAAAAGTAAACAAATCCTCTTCTCGTATCTCCGTTGACTTTATCAATATTTGATCTAGATGACTGTCTTTCATTAACCATCATGAAGAGTGCTTTGAGGTGCCTAAACACAACCATAAAACCATTAACGCAGCAAGAAACCATTCTAAGAGATATGCTCATATGCTTTATTGCAGCACGCTAGATGAGGAGACTGATACCACTGGTGTATCTGTTACGTATGGACCCACAGTTAGCAGCTTGTTAGCTTAGCTTCCTTGAGGAAGTAAGGAAGTGTAGATCTCTCCAAAGGTTTAAAACTATTAGCACCTCTGAAACACATATGATGTGGTCTGTTTGAGCCATGAAATTTCTTGAGGCAGACAGTTGACCTGGAGACGCCCCGTTGGGAACTGATTGTGCTCCGGGAAAGATCTGCCAGGCCAGTCAAATCATTTGGGTGGGTTTTATGTGGTGATGGACAAAGGAGTGGCTCTGATTGATTGTAGGTTCATACAATAGTGTGCAGAGGTATTTTGTTCTCTCTGTATCAGTTGAAACCATAGACTGTATATAAATATGGACAATGCGTCTCCACTTCCTTGCATTGGTCAAACTGACGCCAATTGTCAAATAACTAACTAAAACAAAACTTCTTATCAGAAACATTGACACTTGAGCATGCATCAGTATTATATTACCTACCTAGAATGGCAGAAACCATCCTTATTTAACATGTACTTAAGTGTTTTAGTGTTTAGTCCCATCCACTAACATGGAGGGGGTGGAGCTTGTGACCTATACTGCAGCCAGCCACCAGGGGGAGCTCTACTTGCTTTGGCTTCACTTGTGAGGAGCGGTTCTGTTGTCCACAACATTTGTCTGTCTTTAAAAAAAGAGTTTCATTTCCTGCACTCCACCAAAAGCCTCTTGGGCCACGTAAAGATGCAGAATTTCATTATCAAAAAGCATTTCTGATAAACTGCATGTTCACATCTTGCCTTCTTCTTGTCGATGTTCATGGTAAACTGGTTCTTTTTAATGTGTCGGCTTCAGTATTCAAACACAAACTGGACCACTGACACTGAAACAGACGTGGAAACGAAATGAGGAAAAACCACAGCTCCTTTGTAACCTCAGCTTAGGTGCAAACTGTCCTTGCGCCTAACGTGATTTAAAAAGTGATCATTTTATTTTGTTTTACAATACACAGCTCTAGCTCTAGCTCTAGCTAGTCTAAATGGCTCTTTGCCGTAGCTTCATATCTTAAAGGACTGATGTGAGAGTGGCATCGATCTTCTGGTCTAACTCGGCAAGAAAGCAAATAAGAATCTTTAAGAGTGTTGAATGTTCAAATCAATCTATTTACATAGCACTGAATCATAAGTCATCATGAGCAAGGTCAAGACACGACAGTATTATAGAGAGACAGTCAAGAATTCCACCATGAGCCGTAACTTGGTGACAATGAGAAGGAAAAAACGTGACGAAGCCTTCGACAGAGTCAGGGAGGAAGGGGACCTGCCCTTGGATGGAGTCAGAGAAAGAAAACAGAATAGAACAGAATCTCCTTTATTGTCACTGCAGATCTCAGGTTGCACAGTGGAACGAGATTTTATTTTACATCTCTGCAAGATGCTCAGAATAAACAGTAATGGAATGGAACTGAACGGACTGTAATATAAATATGAATAATTATACATATAAACGTCATAAATGTGCCTGTGCAATATACGGATATGTGTACAGCACTGTGCAAATTAGCATCCAGTATAGATATGGGTTATTTACATAGCAGCAGCAGCAGCAGCAGCTTGGTTACGAAACTATTGACCTGGTTGAAGCACTAGAGAAAGACATTACAGGAAGATACCATTCACACTCACACCTACGACCAATGAACCTAACCAGCATGTCTTTGGACGGTGGGAGGAAGCTGGAGTACCTGGAGAGAACCCACGCAGACTCAGGGAGAACATGCAAACTCCACACAGAAAGGAACCGGTTGGACAATGGATCAGAACCCAGAACCTTCTTGCTGTGAGGCATCAGTGCTAACCACCACTGTGCCGCCCAACTAAAGACATAATAATACTAATAATAATTATGCTTATTAAGAAATCCTACTGTATGTAGCAGATGAGTGGTGCCATAAATGCCATTTTCAGAAGGAAGTGTGGAATTATCCTTTAAGAAACAACAACCTGGATGAATTATGGAGCACATAGCTTGTAGATTAATAGTAGGCATCATCTGAGCTGATTTTGTCAATGGAATTGGCTTTTGGTCACAGATGCAGGACCTGACAGGTTCTAACAGTGACCGAGACGGCATCTGCACATTTAACATCCCACATTTGTCTGCAAGAAATGCAGCTAAAGCCAAAACTTATCGTGTACTTGACTCAAATTTAGCGTCCCGTCCGCTCAGCGAACATGTGCTGCAGACGTTATTTACAGCAGCAGCAGCGAGTTCTGCAACAGTTAACACATTTGTACTCCCTGAATGCTTCATTTATTAAACCGCGTCGGTGCAATTTGTTCACTTAGCTGCATTGCCCACCTATTTGTTCCTTTACATGACAGGGTAGCGCTTCCTGTCAGGAGTGTTTTTGTTTCCTCTTAGTACGCTTCCAGCATTCAAATGTGCTGAACACACGGGGTGCAGCCGGGCGGGAAAGGAAGGGAAGGGAAGGAGAGTAAGCAGACTGCAGTAAACAACGCTTTGGCTCCTTAAATAAAACATTTGTTTGTGATTGAGGCTTCGTGATGTGAACAGCATGACCTGTTTTACTGGGAGTCTCTAAACAGCCAGCCAGTCGCCCTCACAGAAACAGATCCCATCTCTCTACCCAAAGACTCAGGGCCTATTTATATTGCATGAGAACAAATTTTTTTGACAACTTGAGTGATAGATTCATACAAGGCCCAAATGTTTTTTCTTTTTTTTCTTTTCTGCAGAGGCCCCCCCCGTCCTGAGTGACATAAATTGCTATTAATAAAATTTTAACAATACATGGCAAATGAGTTTTTTCTGTTAACATGGTTCCAGTGGGAGCAAACGGTGCTGTGTCGAGGGCTTCCTGGGAATACGGGGCGCAGTCTGAGTCAACATTTGAAATAAGTTGTGGAGGAAAAGAAAGCATGCGGTGCTGCATCCTGTGGAATAACCGGAGCACATGTACTTTTAACAACTGAGAAAACACAGCAACCCGCAGAGAGAGACAGAGAACAGACCCCAGTGATGACAATTCATTCTTTATCATTTAAACTCCTTCTGTTGTTTTACGCGAGCTGCAGTAGGAGGATTTGTTAATGGGGGATTTTATGAATAAATGCAGAAAATATCGACACTTTTCAGGGTGTAAAAAACATTATTCACCGAAAGAAATATATACGTTGAATTAAGAGAAATATGTAAGAATTTGATCCATAAATTAGAAATGTAAATATTATGATGGCACAGTGACATTTTTTAAAATTCTTTTAGACGTTTGTGTGAAATTCTGTCATATATAAAATAAAAAAAATCTTGATTTATGGCTACCAATGCTCCAATCAGCTTATCCAAGCGTATAAGAAATTAAATACATTTCCACAAAACAGACAGATGGACAACCCAAAATCTCCACAACTTCTTATACATGAAGATGAGTAGTTTTTTTTAATAATTTTTTATTTTTGAGCACTTTGCTGGGGGGGTAAACTGAGAGAATGTGCACCCATCAGGCATAACATTATGACCACCTTCCTAAAATGGTGCAGGCCTTGTGGTGACTCATCAGAGAATGGACATGGGCCTTCTGAGGGTGTCCTGAATGTTGTTAGTGGGGGGCCTTTGAGGGGAGGGGCCTCTGTGGATCATCCCACAGATACTTGATCAGTTTGGGATCTAGTGAATCTGGAGGCCAGGTCAACACCTTGTGCTGTTCTTCATGTTTTTTTTTTTAGTTGTTCCTAAAGTGTTTTTGTGTGTGTGTCTGTGTCAGGCTGCATCCTGCTGGGGATGGATGCTGCCATCAAGGAGTGTCATTGCTATGGGGTGGGGGTGCCTGGTCTGGTTTAGGTGGGTGCTACATGTCTAAGTAACATCCACACCAATGAATGCCAGGTCCAGAAGTTTCCCAGCAGAACATTGAACTGTCACAAGATGAAGTCAATGTTATTCACTTCTCCTGTCAGTGGTTTTAATGTTATGGCTGGTCGGTGTATATGCAGTTCCCTTAAAACTTTTTATTGGGGTAAACGAATCATTATCTGATAAGACCAAAATATATATTTCCCTACCTACATTTTGCCATGAGAACCGTTGCTTTGTGCATTATCAAGAAAAACAGATTATCTGTCTCCACTGAGCGCGACGGTTACTGAGTAGCCATTTGTTCCCTTTGTTCGGAGAGGAGGAACAAACCTCAAAATATGCAAACGTAAGACCAAGTCTATCTGCACATCCACAGCAGAGGTAAGTGATTAATGACGTTTTCTTGTGTGTGGGATTTGTGTGAGCTGACACTTTTGGTATTTTGTGTATTCAGTAGACTCCTACTGAAAACAAAGGCTTGTCTGTAACCTTTTTTATTTGTATTTCTCAATCTCATCCTTCATTTCCTATTATTAAGTTTTGGCTGAGTCCTCATTAAAGGCTGGCTGTGCTGAGTCCACACACACACACACACACACACACACACACACACTCACACACACACGCGCTGCATGAGGCGGACTGACAGCAGCCGGCCAGGATTCCACAGTTGCCTCTGTATTTCCCCTCCGCGCGTTTCGCCTCTCACTTTGTGCTGAAATAATTAACTGTGTGCATGTTTGAAGGCGGGATTACAGTTGTCTAATTGTAGTGAGCGTTGTCATGGAGACTATCAGGCCATCGGAAAATAAACAGCCTTACTTGGCAGCGTTTGGCTAAAATGGGGCTTTGTGCAGATGTCAGACACAGATTTATGATGGTGAAACAGATTATATTTGGCAGGGAAATCGATAGGCTGACCACTCTGGACCGGGCGCTTATTTTGATAAACAGCTCTGTGAATGTAACCTGCACACAGAAGCTCTGAAAGTGTGAATTAATGCAAAAAGTTTACTTTCCACAGCAGCACAGCAGCTGGGCTCTGCTCCGAACTTTTTACACAAATTTTCCCTTTTATTGCTGCAAGGGTCATGAATATTTAATGGCTTTCAGAACATGGTATGACATAATAGCAGCGTAACAACATTAGGTCTTTGATAAAGTCACATAAAGTGAAGAAGATAAATAAATGTATTCTCCTTTAGGTAACTTGAATCCCATTAGAGAAGAAGTGAAAACAGCCGGAGACATTCATCAAAGGGAAGGAAACAGTGACAAATGCAACGCAGGTCTGGATATCTCACTTAGAGGAAAAAAATCTGGAGGAGACGTTAGAAATAGTTTCACTTGATGACGAATGCATGGAAATAAGTTTCAAACATCTGGAAGAGCTGATGACAATAACAGCGGGTTTTACTGTGACGTGATATAACGTTGGTGACATTATAGAGGCTACGGTTTGTGTCTGCACAGGACGAGAATGCAGTGAAAAGTACACTGGACAGTGTCGTATTAATTGTGTCGTAACCCAGACAAATTAAATAAGCAGTTCATTTATGTTGGTAAAGGTGATGGTCTGGTATCATCTAGAAGCATATGAGTAAGATGCCAAGGCAACTCCATCATACACCACCTTCCTAATATTGTGTAGGTCTCCCTTGTGGTGACTCATCAGAGAATGGACATTGGCCTTCTGAGGGTGTCCTGTGGTGTCTGGAAACACAATGTTAGTTAGTATTGGTTAATTATTTGACTCGAGCACAGGTCCACCCAGCAGATTAATCAACCGGAAATGGAAACACCTGTGCTGAAACCTACTCTAAAACCGTTTCCTGGTCAAACTCTCTTCTTATCAGAATATGAGTCTGCTAACACTCCAGTTGAATGTCACTGTGGGGCGTGTTTCCATTGATACAAAGAAATAAAACCCTCGTGCATGCACGCAGTTGGACGGCCAAGCCACTCCGCTGTGCACAAATTCAACTGTCGGAACATCTGAGGGCGGAAAGTCAAAGATGAAAGACGACAAGCGTGAGAAGAACTGTGGTGATATCTCAGGTCTGTCCGTGCTCCTATGTCTGAGAGATCTTAAAGATGTCCTGTAAACAAAGATAGCCTTGGACAAACCTTTTACATGAACATCTCACAGTGTGAATGATGCTCCAACCCAGCTCAAATATTTATTGTGTAGTGTCTGTCAGTGAAGGGGCAGATTACATCAGTAGAATAGAAGCTACAAATGCACATATGCAGTTTTATATCTATATATACATATGTATATATATATATATAACTTACCTCATGTTCTATTTGAAAATTTGGCATACCAAGTTTAAATGCTGTCACCTCTGTAACCCTGTAAGGCAGATTCATTTTAGTTCAGGGGCCGCATTCAGCCCAGTTTGATCTCAAGGGGGCCGGACCAGTAACACAACAGCATATTAACCTATAAATTAGAACAACTCCAAATGTTTCCCTTTGTTTCAGTGCAAAGAAGAATGTTATGAAATTTTTTACATTTAATGACCAACCGGACATTTCCTAAGAAAAAGAAGCGCAGTTTCTGTACAGTTCTAGGTCTCAGGTCTCTTATTGTGTGAACCCTGAAGTTACTTTTATTGGAAAAAATGCAGTTAATGACTTCAATGTCATTTTTACACTTTGCAAATTCGTCCTGCAGGTCAGATTAGATCCTCTGGTGGGCCAAAAGCAGCACGAAGGATCCGCGTAGACCGGTTGCAGGAGTATAAACCAATCTTTATCCCTGCATACGCATTTAATCTCCATCTCTTCTGCTTTGGAGTTTTATTCCCATACACATCAACTATTGGCACTGTAAATAATTATAATAATCAAAGAAATGATGGAAAATGGGGGTATTTAATCCTTACAGGTGCTTTCTTCACTTCATTACGTATCACAGTAAAAAGCACAAATGGCTGGCACATATTGTAACAGCAGTTTATGCTAGCATACTCTTCTGCGTCAAGTTAATGCAGAAGCATAAATCTGATATTAAGCCATCGACAATTTCTTTTTGTGGCGCAAAGTTGGGAACTGTTTATGCTCCAGCAAAGATCTGTCAGACCAGTCTTCTGTATGCAGTGATGGACAGTCATACACGTCATCTAAGTGCTATGGAATTTAATTTGCTGACAGTGATGGCTACTGTTGGAGAAGTGAACTGTTCAGAGTCTAATATCATGTCTGTTGCAAACCATACTGACAGGTAAATAACTTTGAAGGACAAACAGTTAACATACATCATTGCTCTGATTGGCTACGCCAGGCTACATACATTCTTTCATTTGTTCATCTTCTGCAACCGCGTGTCCTCCGGAGGGTTGTGGTAAAGTACTACTGCAATGCATCTGAAAAGGCATCCGCTAACACTAGCAGATGAACGGTCCAAATCCTCTGGACAGCAGTCAGTTAACAACTTCACCAAACGTCCTGTGGTAACAGAGAGAAGGAGGCTGCACATCAACAGCCTCCGTAGCTTCCTTTGTGTGAGAGGCTACGGCATGGATTCAGGTCATGAATACAGATTCCATTCCTTTCTACTGCGTTTTTATGGATATCTTAATGTTATTTGATGTTACCTACCTGCACTGTACTTGAGCAGGGTGCATGTTCAGAACTTGGTCTGCATCCTTATTTTGAATCTTAAATTAATTGTAGACATTCGTCCAGTTAAGGTCTGCAGCATCTCCCATGCAGAAGGTGCTTGGGCTCATAACCCTGTTCCCTCTTGGACAATATAAACTGATTGTAAAGACAAGACAGCTTGATCAGTGCAGTGTCATTGATTTGATATAACTCACACTGGGGGGAAATGGAGCCATGTCAGTGCAACATGAATGCTCAGTTAAATCTGCATTTTCTTTCAAGGATCTTAAAAAATATATATCCATGTAATGATCCAATTAGCCCAATCTTTTTATCGTGTTCATCATTTTTTTTCTTTAGTCTAAACATTTTATAAAATACGACATCACATTTTCAGTTTAAACATTTGTTTACTCAGTTATACTGCAGACATAACAGCAATCAACCGCTAATACCTGTTCATACGTTTAAAAAATATATATAAAAAATGAAATACGTCCTTCATAAACCCTTCTGCATACAACAAATTCATTTAACAGTCGGGAGAAAAACACTCCAGTACCAGGAAGTCAATGATGCCGGTATCACCCTCGGGGTGCACATTACCATTGTTGTGAGCCAGGTTAATGTACTTCAAACAAGGTTTATTATACTCCTCAGTGCACAATAGTGAGGTGAGGAGTGTGGTGGACGGTCATGTGCTGTAGGTGAGGAGGGAGGGAGCTGATAGTTCTCTGTGATGGTGAAGCTGTGCTGTGGATGACTCACGTCTGCTGTCCACTCATTACTGATACAGTATGAGAAATACAAACACTTGTTAAGGTGGATACTCACTAAAGGAACCATCGCTTGTAATTTATAAACAAGGTCGAGCTGCAGCTTCTTCATTGGTACCATTACATGTTTCAGCAGTTTTCATTATGTATTTGCATTTCTTAGAATCACCCACATATGCCTGGACTAGATAGATAGATGGATAGATGGATAGATAGATAGATAAATGGATGGATAGATGGATGGATGGATGGATAGATAGATAGATAAATGGATGGATATATGGATGGACAGATGGATAGATAGATAGATAAATGGATGGATAGATGGATAGATGGATAGATAGATAGATAAATGGATGGATGGATAGATGGATAGATGGATGGATAGATGGATAGATGGATAGATAGATAGATAAATGGATGGATAGATGGATGGATGGATGGATAGATAGATAGATAAATGGATGGATAGATGGATAGATAGATAGATAGATAGATAGATAGATAGATAGATAGATAGATGGATAAATGGATGGATAGATAGATGGATGGATAGATAGATGGATAGATGGATAGATGGATAGATGGATATATTGATAGATGGATGGATGGATAGATAGATGGATAGATAGATAGATGGATAGATGGATAGATGGATGGATGGATGGATAGATAGATAGATAGATGGATGGATGGATAGATGGATAGATGGATAGATAGATAGATGGATGATGGATGTATGGATGGACGGACGGACGGACGGACGGATGGATGGACAGATGGATGGATAGATGGATAGATAGATAGATGGATGGATAGATAGATGGATAGATAGATGGATGGATAGATGGATGGATAGATGATAGATAGATGGATGGATGGATGGATGGATAGATATCACAAATACTCAGAACATTTAGAATTTTCTATTTGTCATCAAATCAGTCCAGGTTATTACGGTCAGTTTGGACAATTTTTTCAGTTCCTTTCTCTTCATCACTTCGTCTTTCCCACGCCGTCAGAATTACTTAGTTCTCAAGTAGTTCAGCGTCACCACTTTAGTCCAGTTATCTTAATGTTTGCTTGTGCTTCTGAGCCAATCAGTCCCACGTGTCCATTCTTTAGATTCATACTGTAGAGTTTTTGTGACTCTGCCTTTAAGACCGTCTCCTCCTCCTCCTCCTCCTCCTCTTCCTCCCCTCTTCCACCTCATCCTGATTGTCCATGGCATCTCAGCTGAGGTCTCCATCAGCATATCTGATTGAACTTATTGAACTTCTACGGCTGAAGCTACACCAGCTTTCTAACCACATAGACAGCGATCTGCCTCATTACGGTTCTGGAGGATTCCACTAGAACACCAGAGAAGTCAGACGTTGCACAACTTTCATATTATTCACCTACTTCTGGAAAATTGCACTCTGTGGATCAGTGATTGAACACATTTCCCCATAGCCAGTTAAGGCATTTGTGTGTTAGACTTGTTTCTATTTATTTTTACTCAGGTTTCCTCATCGACTTCTAGAGTGCTACTGATCTGTCTTCAGCTGTTAGTACTATTTGTTGCTGTGCATTGGCTCTGATGCATTGTACAGAGGAGTCAATGGTGCATAATCTTTAAAACTTTTCATCATGCGCATCCCCATGCCTTAGACAGGTCATGCAGTATGCACATGAACTGTATGCAAACAGATGCAGCCGCTAAGCCTATAAAGACGCCCCGTGTAATAGATACATGATGAATACTTTGCTCTCTCGTGTCACATCTTGACTCGTGCTGCCCACTACAGCCCACAGTTGCACATGGAATCACCCTCCCCACTCACTCCTACCTGGGGACCATGAAGGGGGCTTTTAGGCCTGGCTCCTACGTTGAGGGGCCTGCAGCTCATTAATACTGCAACAACAAAAAAAAGGCAGATGTTAAAGAAAAGGGGTGTTGAAGCGACCTAATCAACCATCCCCATGCTCCAAACGAGATTTAGGAATACACTGTGCCATGCATTATCTGGTAAATAAATGATGAGGACATGCATTGTTCAGCCACAACATTATGACCACTGACAGGAGAAGTAAATAACATCGACCACCTTGTGACAGTTCAGTGTTCTGCTGGGAAACTTCTGGACCTGGCATTCATTCATGTGGATGTTACTTAGACATGTAGCACCCACCTAGACCAGACCAGACCAGGTACCCCCACCCCATAGCAATGACACTCCTTGATGGCAGCAGCCATCCCCAGCAGGATGCAGCCACAAAAACACTTTAGGAACAACTAAAAAAAAATAAAACATGAAGAACAGCACAAGGTGTTGACCTGGCCTCCAAATTCACTAGATCCCAAACTGATCAAGTGTCTGTGGGATGATCCACAGAGGCCCCTCCCCTCAAAGGCCCCCCAAAGACACCATGGGACGCCCTCAGAAGGCCTATGTTCATTCTCTGACGAGTCACAACTGTTATGAAGGCAGGTAAGGAGACCTACACAATATTAGAAAGGTGGTCATAATGTTATGCCTGATGTTTTGCACGTCCAAGTGAAATTTACCAGTGGTACAAGAAGTAAATCCAATGCATCACGCTGATCTTCAACCCAGAAATGTCAGTGAGTCAGTGAGGATCTGTCCAGTTTCATCTCAAGGGTCAGCAGCAGAGTGTGATGACCTCTCGACCACAGGTTTCCCTTTATTCTTTAATAAACTCCCGGCACTAAGTGATCAGCACCTCGCCAGAAGAACGCAGCTCAAATGGATG
Source organism: Chelon labrosus (assembly GCF_963514085.1). Taxonomy (NCBI): domain Eukaryota; kingdom Metazoa; phylum Chordata; class Actinopteri; order Mugiliformes; family Mugilidae; genus Chelon; species Chelon labrosus. The sequence goes on from NC_140340.1 coordinate 3,701,055, forward strand.
GAGAAATTACCTTTATTTCAATTATAAAGTATGGATATGACTGACTTTGAACCCAGCGGGGGCACAGGAGCCCAGCGTGGTTTTTCTTCCATCTGCTGCGGTGCCTCAGCGACGGCCTACGGTGCTGCAATAAAAGACCAATGAACGGTGCACATCCTGAATTGATTTGTTTGCTGAATATCAGAGTGAATTTTCAGATGTATTTATAATGGCCTTATTAAAGCCCTGTTTGATCTAAAGAATACAACAATAACAGAATCGTCTGCGTTGTTTGCAACCAAAATCCACTGCGGTAAGAAAATGTCAATATTAACTGCAGGTTTTTGAGGCTTTTTGCTTTTTTTTCCTTCTTCCTTTTAATCATAAAATGTAATCAGTTTCAAAGGTGGGTGGTGGAGGGAGGGGGCCTGCAGCAGTTATTCTTCTCTATCATTGATGTAACGCTGTCCATCATGTATGACTTTTTTTTTTCAATGAAATATTCTATTTGAAACACAAACAGCTTTAATTATTGAAACTGACCCGACATTTGACTTTGAAAGACTGTCAGCTGTTGACATTGGAGAAAGAAAGAAAGAAAGAAAGAAGGAATCATGTGAGGGTTTCTGCGCTGGGCACTCGCGTGATGAAGACATTATTTGGAGGTGACTCTCATCTATTGTAAGAGACACTGAAGCAGGCGAACACAAAGACAAGTGATCTGATGAACTGATGATTAATCTCTCTCTCTCCCTCTCTGTGTGTGCTTGTTTTTTATAGATATATATTTTTAAATGATGTTCAAGTGGAGTCAAATGTAAGAACAAATAAGAGACACAATATCAAGTGAAACTCAAGTGTCACATCATTCACTGGGGAAAAAATAAAAGGAAGGACTACGTTAAACGTTTACAAATTCAAAGGAGGAAATGAAGGCGAGGACTGGTGCGACGTTTGTGGATAACAACTGTACAAAGACGCTGAGATGAATGGTAGTTATTATACACATAGTCCAAGAAAAAATAAAGAAAGAAAGAAAGGAAATATAGATAAAGAATTCCTCTTGATTTGAGAATTCTTTCTTTTCATGCAGACCAGAAGTCTTTGGACATTTGAACAATTTGTTCTTTAAGCGTGGCTTATTACCTCTGCAGGACATAGATGCCATAACCTACGTACGTCGCCAACGCTGGTGCAAGCCATTCCATACTCTGTAAAAATGTCTTTTTTTGCCAGTCTGGTTAATTTTTCTTTCTACTTCCTGCTTCACTTTCAACAATTGCGTCTGAAACTTTCGTTGAAAATTTCTCCGAGGACGAGTCGTACAAATGTTTGTATCTCCAAACCACCTCGGTTAACCTTTCCGCGATGTGTTCTATCGCTGCGTTCCAGAAAACTGGGAGGTCTGAAATTTCCGACCTCCTACTCGGAAAAGTGCTCCGGAATCCCCCCTGAAGCCGGAGGTCCTGCTAGTGAAGTCGGGGTAAATTGATCTACCCAGACTTCACTGAGATGCAGCAGCCTGACGTCACAGAACAATGACGGCGCCCATGGAGATGCACACCGTGAATGTTAAAACATAATTTACTAGACTATAAAATGCATTTATCTATTTTTTTGGTCATACTAGATATCATCATATTACACAACATGAATTTTGAGTGAAGATATGTCGCTATAATCTCTGCATAAAGTTAATAGATGAAGTGTAGTCTAACAACAACGAACGAGTCTGACAAACTGAGAGGAGGTTTGTTGAGCCTCTACTGAGAGAATTATATTACCTATTGTTGGTGGAAAAACTTTGGGAGACCTCAATTTCAAACATTGTCAGTAACTTCAGAAACAAAACAAATATTGTCTTATGGCCATGTTTGTTGTTTATGTTCAACTTCGTTCTCCTCTTTGAGGTCGCATCTAGTTCATTCCAAGGGGGATAAATCCGACATCCCAGCTTTCTGGAATTCAACATATCTTTACTAATTCAAAACAATCAATTTGAAAATTGTGGAGATGGCGAAGCAGTCAGAAATACTAAAACGACAACCAAGCGGCCCAATCACAGCTCTTCTGCGCCACCGTGAAGCGTAGTCACATTTCTGGGGAGGAGCACGTCAGGCTATGGCGTTAGGGTCTACGTGGAGTTAAATTCATGCAGAAGCACAAACCGCCTATTGGGTATGTGCTTCAGATCACGTTGTATAAAATATCATAATAGATGCTATATTTAAACACCTGGTTTTAGCTGTAATTTCTGTTGCATCATGACAAGATTGAAAAGAATTGCGTGCGAGATATAATTTCACACTCAAAGCTCAGCTGCCAAAATCATGACATTTAATGTTTTGTGCAAAATCCTTTGCTGTCAGTGTCTGAAGCCTTGGACAGATAGACGAGCATCAGGAGAGGTCTTCTTATCTTCCCAGGTGATGCTCTCCTAGGTCTTCACTACAGACACCTTCAGCTCGCAGTCATCTTGCTGCTAATAAAATACTGCCACCGCACCAGAACTACTTGATATCTCCATTTAAGGAGAAAACAGTAAAAAAGGAAAAATCGACCACAGCCCAGAACACGTGGCGTCTCATTGGATGGTGAACACATCCAGAGCGTCATAGCACCATAGGCTTCTCTGTGACACCAGCAGCAGTGTTTAATGCTCTGGGAATGAGAAGGGCTCATGGAATGTAGCTCGCTCACATGGAGGTCATGTGACTGACTCACCCAGTCCCAAGACATTCCACCTCTTTGGTGATGAGTTCAGGGGTTTTTGTCAGTGAAATCAGTGCACATGCCAGCGACTCAGCTCAAAATGCAAAGTAACATTAGAGGCACTTTGTCGTCCTTACTACCAGACACGAAAATGTGCAGTTAAGGTTTATTGGAGAATTGACGGTTAAAAGAAGCACTGAAGTACCAGACAGCAGTCTCCTGAGTCTGGTGTTTTGTTGACCCATCCATCCACCCTAACCTCATGCCTACAGTATGCCACCTTACTTCCTCCTTCGCTCCCATCCTAATATCTACAGCCACCAGAGAGTGTTGTCACAATAAAACAAAAGAATTATTGGTACACTATTAAGATGGTTGCATTGATGCTTTAGATTCTGAGAATAAACTGAGAATAAAACTAACCCTTTTTTTTCATTCATTCATCTTCTGTAACCCCTTCTCCTTAGACTTAGGCAGACTTTATTGATCCACAAGGGAAATTGCTTGGTCACAGTAGCTCAGTTGCACATAAAAGAACCAAAAAGTAAAAAGAAAAAACGGGGAACATAGTTAAAAAATAAATATAATTAAAAAATAAGATAAAACTAATAATCTAGTCAAATAAAATAAAAAAGTACAAGCAAAAAATTTACAAAATTTGTATATGAACAAATGTACAAGAATATTACATACATAGGAATGATTAATAAGGTACAATAATGTGCATTAATATAAATAACATGGAATTATCTGTTACAGAAAGGTGAGTTGTTGTACAGCTGGCACAGGGAGAACATGCAAACTCCACACAGAAAGGAACCAGTCGGTCCATGGATTAGAACCCAGAACCTTCTTGCTCTGAGGCATCAGTGCTAACCAGTCAATAGGATCTAAGTGCAAACTATATAAACGATTATTTCCTGAGTTGGAAACACGTGTGCAAGCATTTTAGATTTTAAAATTGTTTGGTTCATTGAAGAGATTCACAGTTTCATTGCTTTAGTGATACCAGGCTGTCTTGAGCATCTAATGAAAGCTGACATGTAGCCGTTGTCTAGATGTTATAAATTCTAAATAAATTAATGGGTGCTAAATTGCCGGCGAAATATGAAACCGAGACACGTTCAGTGTGGACACAAGAAAGCTGGACTGCACCGGCTACTTCTTTTTGTTTTTAGTGTTAATAAATGTAAGTCCTCCTATAATCTCCACATATCTCTCCTTCCACTGTGACACAATATAAATATGATATTTTTTTAAACCAAGAATCTGTTGTCCATATTTAGGGAAAGTTGGTCCAAACCCAAGAATATCATTTGACTTGGCAGGCCTCTCTAGCGAACCATTTGCTACTGCCTTCTGCCTTTGTAGAGGAAAAAACAGAAACAACTTCTCCCTCCTTATGGATCCAATCCCTCGGATTTACCGAGCGAGGCAATTTATAAACGCTTCTTCCTGCTGGACAGCATGCACATTCCCGTTTCAAATGAAGTCTATAGGAGTTATCTTTAGTGTTTCAGATGTGGTTAGGTGTCTTTTCTTTAGGCTTCCACGGAGTCATGCGCTCGAACACATTAGAGCTGCAGAGAGTTATTTGATCCTGTGCCGAGAAACACAGGGCGATGTGGAGATTTGATAGCAATACAGCAGGGACGGTGCATGTCTCCCAGACAGTCCGTGACAGTCGTGAATCCACTCTGGGTCTGATTGAGAGGCGGCTCCTCCGTCGCCAACAGACACAAACGACGTCTCTGTTTCTGGTTGCGTTGATGAGGTGTTGCGAAGGTGCAGCGTGCAGAGTGGCCAGAGTAAACTGAGCCGTGATTGCTCGGCGAGGGAAACACTTCCAGCGGTGTTTAGTTAGAGCACGGTTCCACATTAAACCGGAGCTGTGAAACAGTTTGACTTGTGCAAATATCGTTCACACGCACAAAAAAAATAAGTTCATGCTGTTAGTAATGTTTTCCTTTTTATGGAATCCATGGCACCGAAGGTTATTTTACAATCGGGACTCGAAGTTGTCTAACAGGCCTTATATAAAACCTCCTCAGTGAATCTTAAATATCTATAAATGGTTTTATTCAAGAAAAAAGCTGAATTGAATGATTTTTTTTCCTCTTCGCTCAAGGGAAGAAGAATCCTGATATTCAGTGTCAGGAGGCCGTGGTTTTCATCAGCAGCATGGGTACTGGTTTGGCTGGATTACCAGACAGGAGACGGTGGGAGGGCAGGTCGAACATTCGTACAGTATTAGTTTAGGATTTCATACATCATTAGAGAATGGACTGACTGTATCTACCCACAGCTGGTACTCTGCTCCGCTCGGCCAACAGCACGCCCCCTCTGTCAGATTGCCTGAAAGACAGGACTGAGGGGGAAATAAATGAAGCAAATTTCTTTCCAGTGAATATGAAACAAAGTCGCTTACTGTAACATGGCACCTCTTGTGTTTGTTTTAATCATCTCATGAAACTCCACTCCAGACAATAACGCTGGCAGACAGCAAATTAAGTAGACCAGAGCACGCTCAGTCTTTGTGAAAGATAAAAAAAAAAAAAAGGGAAATTAAAACAACAAATAAATAAACAATTCGGTTTCTCCAAAGACTTCATTCTTCCACATTTCAAACACCAAGGCGGCTAATTATAGCCTTAAGTCAGGCGCTTTGATGCGTTTTCCCTCTGCAGGAATCCCTGGCTTTTCTTTTCCTGGAAGTGCTTTTTCTGTTGCTCCCGAGGTAAACTGCCCGATGGCGCACAGCAGGCTCTGATCACTCTGAGCATATAGCGCGTTTATCTGTGTAGGTTATGCAGAGAGAGAGAGAGAGAGAGAGAGAGAGACTGAGAGTGAGTTGACCCCATGCCATGTTGTCTGCATTGTGAAATGGCACGAGAACTGACATTACCACAGACTACGTCGAACTCAGATTCGAGACTTTGAAGCTCTGGAAGAGTAACCGCATCCCCATCTTGCATAAAATAAGACCTTGCTGGTAAAGAACTGTGGACTCTCAGCGGTGGGGAGCTCCACGTCTGACATTGGCAGGCCCTTCTGTGTGTGTGTGTGTTTAAATGCAGCACGAGCCCAAGATCAACAGCGAAGACGGAGAAACCACCCCGGGTGTCGGCAGACCGCTGCTGTTGGGCCCGTCACACGCAGGAGGGCTGCTGCTGTCACACTTAAATGCACAAAAGTCGTCTGGAACTGTGTGAAAAGCTCGGGAGGGACGAATGAGGTGGAGGTGGGATGGCGGGCGGGGGGGGGTCTGTGCTCATGTATGGGGTGGAAGTGTATACCCTGGGCACTGCAGTTTCCTCTTGGCTTGCTTCCCGGTCTGTCTTCAAGCCCACACCCCGCACAGGCATCCAGGCCGCCTCACATGCAAAGAAGTGTGAATGTGGCGGGGGGTGGTGGGGTGGTGGGGCGGGGGGTATCTCAGGGGTCACCGTAAGGCTAGGAAGTTTTTCAAGAAGACGTGATGCAGCTCCATCATTCTCCCCTCCTATTAAAGTCAACCCGGGGTGACATATGACATGCAGACATGCTGAGAATAATTGTTTTTACCGATGCTCTCCGGTGATGCCTCGTTCATGTACGGGGCTCCTCGTCTCTGCGGACCGCCGCTCATGTGTTTCCCATCAGGGAAGTCTGTGGTTACCTTCCTGATTTTGCTGGACTGGAAAAACATAGCTAATATGGTGTGATCTGGAAAAAGCTTTGATGCAGGGGCTTTACAAATAAACCTCTGAATGCCATATGGTTTGCATTCATCTCTTAATTTATTTCCTATAAATGTCTATTGAATATTCTGCGGAGCCAACATGTGTGTGTAACCAGACTTGGAAAACAGAAGGCCGGGGAGAGCAGTTTGTGGCAAAGTGTGATTATTATGATGTGTCCCTATTTTTTTTATCTTTTTTTTCTCCTCCTCCTCCTCCTCCTCGCCGCGTGATAGACGAGCCGCAGAGCGCTTCCAAAACAAGCAAACAAGAAAACACGCAAACACATCTCCTCTGAGCTTCACAGTTCACGGCTCACCGCGCAGCGAAAGCCCCCGACTCAAAAGAAAATTCCACTCAAAGAGCAATTAAAAAGCAATGATTGTGAGCTTCACTATGACTCATCAGCTGACAGACTTTTCCCCATTAAGCTGGATATTGGGTTACCACCGGCAGAGAAGTCGACAGACAGCAGGCGTCCAGCGGTGGAGGACATGGACGCGTGCTTTTCCAAGTGCAGCAAACTTTCCTACGCCGGCTTCCAACTCAGTTAAGATATAACCTGCTCTCTGCGCGACTTACAGGGAGAGCAGCGTTTGTCATCAGCAGCTGCATGTGTGGGTGTCAGCTTCATGAAACACACACACAGCACTTTGTTCCTTTATTGCACCCCGAGCCGTCTACGCAACAACACAGAGGAGCAAACATGTCAAACGTTCATTTCGCAGTTGCGGTCGACAGTGAAACAACAATACACAGGTTTTCCACTTCCTTGACCTTTCCCCCTCCCGCCTCCTCCCCCCGACAGTGTGTTTAATCTCTGCAGCTGTGAGAAAACATGCAGGAGGAGGTGCGAGCTCGTGTGCTGGAGTTTCATTTTCTGCCCACTAATATTCTACATATCTACGGTGTGAAGAATCACACGAATCACAGCCTCTCGGAACACGTCGCACGGCGCCAGGTGGATGCTTTGAGACGAAATGAGACATTTTTTTCCGCGGCAGCCAGCTATTACAGGTTGCACTTGCAGCACGTGACACTTAGCATCAAATATGTACAGAGCAGAATATTCATGCCCGTCCCTAACGTCCCACCCAAATGCAGCTCAGTCCTGCTGTATTTACTTTCAGCAGGGCGAGAGGCTGGAGCCGCTGATTGAAATGTAAATGTGAGGTAGCTAACTGAAGTATTAGGGCCGGCGAGTGCGCGCCGAGTGGGGGGATATAAATTACAATCTGTCTGACAAATTTTTCTCATCGGACATTATGCAAATGGAAGTATAAGTGACTGGTAGGTAGGGTTTGAAACATAAAAAAAAAAATCGATGCAGGGGGCGATAAGTGAGAGTGGTTGACGGAGTGGTTCTGGTTATCCGCTGATATTTTGAATTCGAAGCTGATAATTTGATCATGCAAAGTATATTCATTACATAAGGGCCTCTGCATGCTAATAGAAGTGACTATGTGTTCTATAAAGTTAATATTTACAAGAGCGAAAAGCCACTTAAAACTAGATGTTCTATTCATGCGGGGGGGTAATAAGTCTGCTTGTTTTTAAGGTCAAATAAAAGTTTATTTCTGATAGGGAAGTGTTGAATTTGGACAATTTTCTGATTGTATTTCCAATTTTTTTTGTTGCAGCTTTTTGCAAACAAACCAGTAAACACCTGACGGGGGAGGCTGCTCTGGTCAACAGCCACCCTGAGGCTTGCGGCTAAGATTGTGTTTCCATAAAGTTTCAGTTAGATTTTTAAAGTCAGTTAAGCCGCACTGGACAAATAATAAACAGAAAAACTGAACTCCTGTTTGACAGTTTGGAGTGGCCTTCAGGGGACGGTGGGAGGGGGGGGGGGATCTGCACCCAGCCCAGTTCCCCGTCTGTAAACAATAGGGGTGTGGATTAGTTTGGAAACAATGTGTTTATTTAAAAAGCCTACTTCCTGTATGGACTCAGCTAGTCTCCCATTAATTTTATTGGCGGGGGCTCCAGTTCTGAAAATCATTGTTTGAAAAGGTGGGGGGAGACACACACACACACACACACACACACACACACACACACACACACAAAACACACAGGGCAAAGAGGAACGCTTTGCATCTGCGCTTGGTTCCTGTGTGATAGGACGGCAGCGCTAATAGAACTGGTTCTAGCTGTTTGTGTTGCGTTTTTTAATCGTTTTCAAGGATCTGAACTAGAGAGGAAAAAAACAAATGAGGAAACAGTTCGGTGTTTTTGTCTAGACTGCTCTGGCATCGGCCTGCTGCTGCATGGTGTACGTGTACAGATGTGAGTTTCATAAGAAAGGGGGGGGGGGGGAGAGAAAAAAAAAAGAAAGCCAAACAATTTTTCTGCTTAGTCTAAACTGCCATCAGCGGTCTGTAGAATCTGCCTGCAGGGACGGAGATTCAGCTGAAGGCTGTGGAGCCCAGGAGCGACGCCCACCAGCCCCGACTGCCCAAAGCCACATCCTGTCCAAAAGGAAAAGCCTTGCACTTTCTCCTCAGGAGGAACACATGCATTAATGTGATCTCAATTACCCATAAAGCAGTCCTGCAGCAGGCAGCACTCCTCACACCTCACAGGCTCGTCGGGCGTCGGTCGCACCCCACCATGTGCTTTTACACTTTGAGCTCATCTGATGGAAAAGTTCTGAGGCCTCGGGAGCAGGAAACAAACAAAACTCCCCGTGTGCCGTCACGCCAACCCAATTTTGCAACGCTGAGCAGACCCGGTGGAGTTTATGAGTTCATTTCTGAGACTGACAGATACGAGGGGGATGAAAAAGCATTAAGAATAAGCAGTGCAACCTTAGCACATCCAGACGCGTGCTCAGAGGCCAGAGAGTAACAGGTAAACTCGGGGGAGGATGGTTAAGCCCTAGTTAGGCATGTAAATCCCACCCTTTACAGGCAAAGCGCTCCAGTAGATCCCTGTCAATTTCCTGCAGCTGTGCTTGGGCGGATTTACATGAATACACTCTATCACTAGCGCTTAGCCTCCTGTGTTATACATTTACTCACGTTTGGGTGGGTTATAAAATTGGTTATTTTCCTTTTACATTTTTTTTTTTTTGTCTTCCACTGAGAAAGAAAGGTTTTATTTACAAACCACCCGGCATGGCTTCTTTTGTAAATTGACTCCTCAGTCTTGTCCACAGGCCAGGCACGAGAAGGTTAGCTGCCTGTTTCCTGATAAGCTGGCAGAACCTATCAACCCCAGCGAGAAGATAGTGCTCTGTATTTCTGTCATGCTTTATCATCAGCTGGGGTGAAACTAAACCGGTGTTAAGCGAGAGTAGAGGGACCATTTCCCTGGATTACAGGCGTCAACTTTAATTTCAAAGACCAATGGTGTATCCAGGGAAGGTGCAGGCTTCGCTTGCCACAGATTGGCAGCGGGCTCCTGATAAGGACCCAGTAGCGTTGTTCGCATTCACCACGGGGGCCTATTGATCTCCGAGCCGCTGGTTCATTTCATAAAATACAAGGCGTACGGTGTTAGAGCGGCAGTGTGGCTCCCTATTCACCATACACACTGCGTCCTATGCCAAGTTGTCTCGGCTCTGTGCGGTGGTGAACAGGAAACGCGCGGCAGGAAGACAGGGTATTTGTCAGGAGTCGTTAGGGAAGGAGGCAACGGTTCAAGCTTCTTGCCGTGAGCTTTACAGCAGAGATGTGTTTTATTTACAACAAAGCCGAGTCAGCTCCCGACAAAAGTTTTATTCTGAGATTTCTCGCCGCCTGCCGCGAGACGCCATCTCCGGTCACATGCACCGAGCACTTATTCATATTGAAATGTCTCCCTCCGTACCAAATTTATGAAAAGCATAATCACAACATGAGGGCCTTCTTATTTTATTATCAGTGGGTGTTATTATTAGAAAACCATTTCAAATGATATGTCACATGGGAACAAATATCATTTACAAACCACTAATGACTTGCAAACACTCCTCTAGCCTCCGGTGCAGAATGACGCCTTCACACAGAGTGAGCCGCGCTCGCCTCTCTACGGGGACGCTGCACACGCTCAGAATCAAACAGAATAAACAGGAAGACCTTCCTCTCTCGGCTCAGGCCACGCAGTCACAGTAACGCATTAATTCTTAAAAATCAGCCCATTTAAACCTGTCATTACCACGGCCGTCTAATGGTTTTTAGGTGTGTGTTTGTTGCAAAAATTCAAATGAGACACTAAAATATGTACATATTCTCTGCAGAGATGGATTAGGTTTTGCGTATTAATAATTAAGCAGGCATTATTATTATTACACTTTGCATCTTCTGCATGGATCAAGCTCACCTCACTGCTGGACTGCTAATAATGAGTCATCAATAAAACATTCTCATAATGTCAGGAAGACACTTGTGCAGATGCACGGCCTAATTTTACACGGGCCGACTTGGTCATTAGTTCACTACGGCGTGAACGCCTCGCCGTGCAAAACACAGAGGAGGTTACAGAGGTGGCCTGATGTGGCCTGACAGTCGGCGCATCAAGCCGCTCCTTCATTAATGTTAATCATCTTGATACAACCAAATCAGTGCACCTATATGCAAATATTTAAAGCATTTTACTTTTTAATGGAAAAGGTGTTTTTGTTTCCAGCTCTGTCATTTGCATAGTAATCGTGTCTATTGTGTCATGTTTCTTTGACCTCAGACCGGGCTGGATGAGCGCTGGCCTTAGCGTCGAGCTGCATGCAAAAAAATAAATAAATAAGTGAATAAATAAAGATAAATAAAGGGTATAGAGTCAGAGAATAAAATCACATTACAACTCCCTGTGAAAGTTTCCCCTCTTCAAATCAGAAATCACGCTTGAGACCTTCCAAAATTTTCATCGAGCTGTAATGAGAAACTAAGAAAAGCGCAGAGCAGAGCAGAGCAGAGCAGAGCAGGGGAGGCGTCTTTATTGCCACCCAGATATAATAACTTAATGCAAATTGTAACTAGTTAAGCACAGCAAAATAATATGATACCATTGTCTGCGGCAGATTGGTATTATAATGTTAGCATGTGCAAATAATCACATTTTCTCGCTGATACAATTACATTATTTGTTCTGGTTGTATCATACACCAATAAAAGCAAACATCATATTAGGATTCATGGCACTTTTCGCATTGCGTTATCAATATGTGGAAATAATTGTCTGCAGAGAGATTAAATTACATTATTGTGTATCTTTTTCATGCCTAATAAATAATGATGGATGGCTCTTATTTTCATCACCACCTGCAACCATTTCGTCTTCCCCCCCTGCAAGTTAAAAATGAGCGAATAAATAAAGAAATAAAGGGGTTGAGAGTGAAGAACCTGGAGCGATACGAACCCGGAGGTGCTCGTCACTAAAGTTTCAGCATCTGATCGAGGCGGGGAGTGCGTGTCTGGTAGGGGGGGCCGCAAATATGAGTCCTACAGACACCCTTAAAGTCAACATGTGAGTGTTTATTCATCGATACAAGCACACACTTGAAGATGATGAACAACTGATTGACAGGGAAAATGCCTCGCAGGCTGTTTTCTGTGCGTGACTTTATCAAATATTGTTTCTGCAAACTGAGGCTTGTTTCAAACGGAAAGTCTCCGAGACGCGCAGCGACGCCTCGAGCTGTTTTCTTTTTTAACAAATATTGTTTCAGGTAATTTAACAACACTCTGGGATGTCTTCGTGTAGGACGCCTAAATAACAACTGCCTCCTGTGATCTCCTCAGCTGTTCACCTGTCACATCAGAACAACACACACGGAGAGAAGGGATTTAAAGGAGCTGCATAAATATAAAGCAATGTGCACACACACTAAACGCCTAAATTCACCTATCATCAAATGATTAAAGAAGCAAATAATAATCTAAATCTGCTAATTGACTGCTCAGCTCAGAAAACGTAAGGAGTTGAGTTGATATATCCATAGCAGTAATGTAAGCTATAAAAATAACCACAGACTGTTTAAATATAGTTGATACCAGAGCTCAGTTTTATACTAAAATGCTTCAGTGCGAAAATACAAACTGACTTCTAGGAATTTCCACTTGACATGCACACAGCTGTCGCTCAAGGAAATTTGAGGTGATGATAGAAAAGCTGGAATGATCTGGAAGAAAAGAAGTAAATGAACAAAAGAAGTAAATTAAAGGAATTAAATAAAACTTTTATATATCTATAAAAGGGGTGGGATTTTAACACGTTAATTACGGTTAATTTATTACAAAAAAAATTTAACGCATTAAAAAATGAATGCATTTAATTGCAGTTTTCGTTCCAAACAACGCGTTCCGCAAAAGTTCCTTTCGTCAGTACACGACTTCCTGGTACACCGATTACACTGATGCACACGTCAGAGCTCGCCTAACAGCTACCAGAATGGAGGAATCAGATGAATGCTAGGACTGATGGAAAAGCGGAGTTTTGTGCAAATTGTCCAAACTTTAGGTCTGTTCAGTTCTGGCCAGTGATGTTTTCTTTCTTTTTCTACTGTTTTAAATTGAAATGCAATTAAATGCATTTTCCCAGACATTAAAAGAGATTGAGATTACAATATTTATGTCTGTGTCTATTATTTGATTCAGTCATCCACTAAAATCCATTTAAATTAAAAAATGTTGCTTTTTGGGGCAAATATTGTTATGAGATTAAAATGTGATTAATCGAGATTAATTGTAAGTCATCTCGATTAATCGCATTTTAGGGAAAAATTTTTTTTAATTAATTACAAAGCCTCTAATTAATTACATAATATTTTTTTTTAAATGAACCTCCTAATATCTATATTCATGTGGTTTTAATATGTCTTTTTTATTTAAAAAGGAAAATAAGCAGCTGATACATAAATAATTCAAACTGATTTCAGTTCAAACTCTAATATTTAGACCCTGTGTGCTACAGAGGATCTTTTCAGCATGTGGTCCGTCAGGTTATAATAATAATAACAGTAATTTTTATTTTGGGGCGTCTTCCAAAGCACTCAAGGTCCCAGCAAGTCATAAACCGTCATACGGATAAAATGTAGAACGCAATCTAAATGAAAGCAGATTCTAAAAGTGTATAGAAATGAGATAAAACAGAAAAACAGGTTCAATGGAGCAAGCTATTTTAAAAAGATGCGTTTTGAGTCTGGATGTGAAGGATTTAAGAGAGTCTATGTTTGGGATGTCAGGGTGGGAGAGTGTTCCAGAGGTCTGAAAGCCGTGGTGGACAGTTGGGCAGGTGGTGCAATACGTCGGTTGTCCCGAGGAGGATCTGAGAGTACGGGAGAACGAGAGAAGTTCAGACAGATATGATGGAGCTTTTTGCAATACTGCATTTTACTGAACACACGATAGAGCTGATTGGTCTATCGGTGACAAAATCTCAACTTGATAAATCCAATGCAAAGTTTTAGTAGCCTCCTGTGGTCCAAAGATGGGAATTCAACACCACGTCCGTGCCTATAGAACACTAAAGTATTTGCATTTCACGTCCAAGCGTTCACACTATTTCAGCCTTTTTCTGAGCGACGCTGTTTTCCATTCGTGACAAATGTCAGAGATAAATTTGCAGGTCCAGCTGTGTGGCCGCTCGATTCACTTCCCTCCATTCTTTTTGCACAACCTTAATTTTAATCGCTTCATTTGCACTTTGTGAGAGATAAGAGAATTGATTAGCTACCAGCTCCTCAGGACGCTCCATGGTTTTTGTTTTTTCTCCTTCCAGGCCACCAATCTTAGCTGTCAATACCTGAAACTCCTGTTGCATGTGATGCATTCGTTGGTGGCGACAAAACAAGGTAAGGACATTAAGCCGTCCGTCCACCCGCCTCCCCCCCACCCTGCCCCCTCCCAGTTAATTGGCATCAGAGGGAGAAATGCCGCTACAACTTCATAACTTCTTAAGTCATGCCTTGTGCACAGCCAGACGTACGGTGTTGTAAAAATTTACATTTTAATGAAATATTTGAATAAGCACTTGAAATTCACTCTACCAGGTCTCCTGGTTCTAAAACCAACATTTCATGTTTGTGTTTTGAATGGCAGCATCAGGGAAATTAGCATGCCAGTCATACAGATTAGCGGGGCATCAGTGTAAAGTCACAGGCTTCCTCAATCAAGGTTCACTGCAGGTAAACACTACCCATGACATGTTTAAATGATGGCTTTTTCTTTTTTTCTTTTTCTTTTTTTGAGGGGAAAAAGAAATGAGGGGAAAAAGGCAATGAATCCACCGGGGATGGAGAGAAACTCATACAGGAATCAGAGCAGGTTGAATAGAAAAGAAATTCAGACGGTTGGCAGTGAAGGCTATCTGCAGCTTGTAATAATACGCTTCTTTATAACTAAACCTGTCAGAGGACCCCCACCAAAGCATATTTTAAATTTCCACATGACTGATCATCCTAAATCAAAACTAAAATGAAAGCTTGTGGTGTTGTGTGCAGTTTCCTTTATGCCCACTACATGTGTTAAATATGTACTTGTAGTTTGGTGATATTGTTACGTGAAGTAATGCAGTAGTTTATCGATTTGTTAGAAAGAAAGAACGCAACTTATTTGGATTCTCACAGAGCAGCCTGTCAGCGTAGACGAAACAGAAAACAGGGCTCCGTTCAAACGCGACACGATCTACGAATGCAGCATCTCTCAGTTCACGAGTACAGTTTTTCATCTGTTTCTAGCCACTGTGCTAAGCCACGCTAACCAGCTGCTGACGTTAGCAGGGAGACACCATGTTCTTGTCACTTTCATACAGATACAACACCGATCAGGCACAACATTATGACCACTAACAGGAGAAGTAAATAACATTTAAACCATCTTGTGACAGTTCAGTGTTCTGCTGGGAAACTTCTGGACCTGGCATTCATTGGTGTGGATGTTACTTAGACATGTAGCACCCACCTAGACCAGACCAGGCATTCTGCACATATTCACAATGGATAGAATAATTAAAAGTAATAGCCTCAGTGTCCAAGATTTTTATACAGATTTTTAAAAAATCAGTAAATACAGACTTCGTATGCAGAGGCTTTGACTCTCGTAAAAAGTGGATAGAGAAAAAAATGTCTTTCCCAAAATTTCTCACCATTGCTTTTAGCCTTTTGTACTGTATTACTGTAGGATTATAACTGTAAAGAAGATGTATTTCTACACCAAAACATTTGTCTGTTTTGAAGCCAAACCAGTAATCAATGTTCTATTTTTGTTCCTGATCTGGTATCATCATTTTAGAAATGGGCCCAGCAGCGGCCGCTTCTCCGTTAACTCGCTGTGACACAAATCGCGAGAGCGAGTAATTATTCATGTTATTTTGCATCCCTTCAATTATTCACACAAAACATTTCTTTCAATAAAGGCCAGGATGCTGGGACACGAGCACGGTTCAGACAGCCAGGTCTGGAGCTCACAGCGTAGACCTGCAACGCACTTCATCACTGGAGTCACTTTGTTTACAGCGGAGCGGGATCAACCCGAGGCTGTGTGCTCCACAGCTGCTCCACGTCGTCAGGTTACAGCACTACATTACTACGCTGGAGTCCAGTCTGAACACAGAGACCAGGCGTGTTCACTCAATATGCGCCTCAGAAAATGCGTAAAGGTTTTCTCTCTCTCCAGAAACAATCAATGTAATTGATGTAATTGTTATCTATAGGACGAGTTTTGCGCATTATGTAAAACACTGTGTCTTGATGTTATTTAATCATCCAATAACATGTTTGTCCTCCAACCTAAAACACCACAGAGATACCCCGTTAACCGTAAGTATACCAGTGGTATAGATATGCAGTATTTCCAGAGTTTTGTTGACCCATCCATCCGACCCGACCTCCTCTCCTCCATGTTGTTTTGGTGTATTCACTGAACCCCCAGAGCAGACAGGGGCAAGCTTTATCCAATCAAGGGCCATTTCAAATGCTGTATGTGACACTAACCCCTTGACGCCTGAATTGATTTACAATTATATATAAGACAATTAATTATTTGTGTTTTTGCTTTCAAGCTGATGGAGATTGTTAATTGGTCTATAGTACATGGTATAGATATAATTTCAGGTATGATGCAAATTAGCGACAACAAGCATGAACGGTAAAAATATGTACAAAGACATGACAAATTCAAATTACGCACTATATACTATAACACCAACTATTATAATCCAATTTGAAACAGAGCTCAAACTTTTCACTTAGGACTTCTAAACTTTAAAACGTTAATTTGTCCTATTCGTTAGCTTCCATTAACCGGATGTAGTTCCCACCCCGACCGGTCCTACGAGAAACTAGTTCTTGCAAATGGTTCCTAGGTACGTATTGAATGTGGGTTAACTCAAGGGGTTAACCTCTGGAATGCAGAGCAGTGATTCTTTGGTGAGACCGTGTCGTCAGATAGTGTTGGTTCATCAGAGCCAGTCTTTGAAAATAAATACTGACAGCAGCAGGTTGTTCCAAACAGAGATGCAAACTTCAGACACTTTTGAGAAGGTTTGGTGGTTGGCGAACTGGTTCATGACCAAAAACCCTAAATCCTCATCTTTGGTGCCATACATGGTGTGAGCTTGGACATTTGTCCAGTTTACCACATCCATTAGCTCAAGATGATGCTCAAACTAGTCACATTTGAAGTACTAATTTAACCATTTCTCTTAGATAGCATGTCTCTTCTTTTCTTTTTGTGACTGTATGCCGTGGACAGTACAACCAGACCAGACCACCAGAAGGACTTGTTAATTTACTGCTTTATGTTTATGTTGTGTCTTGAGGTGTCTTTTGTATTTTTAAATTGTGTGTTTTATTCATGCATGGCCTTTGGTTCCCCACCCATAGCCTAGGTCTACAACTTATGGGATATATATCTTTTTTTTTTTTTTTATGGGAAAGCAGTCTCCAGCTTCTCTACCCCACCTGTGTCCATTTCTTCCTACTGGAGTTGTGAATCAAACAATACTCACGTATTTGGTTTGATTAGGGATCAGAAACTTCTGAAAAACAGCAGGGCGTTATTGTTTTCAGCAAATAGCTCCTTTTTTTCTTAGGAACTACTTTCAGCTGTGGATTAATCCACAGTTGCTATGCAGTATGCAGCGGCAACATGGTGTATGTGCAACTAAATCTATACTACAGCTGCAGCATGTGTGTCAGTGCAGCGGCGATGAGTCTTTCATAGTTTTTAGATAACAATGGAAATAAGATACCAGACCTTGGATACATGGACAAGGCTTGCATTAAAACCACTGACAGGAGAAGTTAATAACATTGACCATCTTGTGACAATTCAGTGTTCTGCTGGGAAACTTCTGGACCTGGCATTCATTGGTGTAGATGTTACTTAGACATGTAGCACCCACCTAGACCAGACCAGGCACCCCCACCCCATAGCAATGACACTCCTTGATGGCAGCAGCCATCCCCAGCAGGACGCAAGCCTGACACAGACACACACAGGAACACTTTAGGAACAACTAAAAAAAACCATGACAACAATATTCTCTGATGAGTCACCACAAGAGAGACCTGCACAGTATTAGGAAGGTGGTCATAATGTTGTCCAGCTACCATGTAGTGACAGTAACAGAGTCAAGTCACAACACTTCTGGCTTTCGTTGCTCAGCTGTTAACAAATCTCCAGGATTCCTTTCTCTAACAGTCACAGCAGAGCACACTTGAGACACGCAAAGCCCAAATAAAGTTAAAACTATAACTTAATTATGAGTCATGAGATTTAAAACTGTCTAGCAAGGCACGGACAACGTTGGACCAAAAAAAAGTTGCATTTGAACACAAAGACTCCAGACTACATAAAGGCAAGGACCAGCTCGTGGCAGCAGTCTGTGCATCTGTTGTTTGATGGTAGAATAAGTTCAGACAAATCTCCAACTCGTGGCAACACACACCACAGCTGAGCTTCAAAGGAGTTGCTATAACAACATCAGCGAGTGCATCTTCTACCGACAGCACATCACTTCTCATCACAGCACCTGCATCATATTGGTAGTTCATCTCCAGTTAGCGAGCCTGTCGGCGGATCCAGCGGCTCCTCCTCTGTTACCAAGAGAAGGAGACATCCGAGCTATTTACTCAATGAGTGTAATTACCACTGGCTATTCACACGAGGCCGGCTAACTGATGTGATAAGTACCTTTATACTTTCATCTTCCTTTAGTTCCTGTTTTAATTGCTTATACTCTCTTTGAAACCTAGCCGTGCCTTCTAATAAAGAAGAAAGCGGGCCCAGCTGTGTATCTCTGATTGTTGTGTCGGAGCTGGAGCTGGTAGTGAGGCAGGCCTTGTGCTATTGTTGTGTATCTGTGTGTGTGTGTGTGTAGGGGCGGGGGGGCAGTGAGGCATGCCTTTTGAACAGCAGGTGGTAATTGAAACAAAACAAGGGCTGATTAGGGAAGCGTCTGGCAACTCATGATCCAAACAGTGAGCCGCCGAGGAGCCCAAACACGAGAGCCCTGGAATAAAGTGGTCATCATCTAATTAACAGAACACATTTTAATTACCGAGTAAACCAAGCAGTGCAGTGTGTCAATTTAACTGATGTGGTAAGTGCCAGTTTACAATATCAGAAACAGACAAATAATTGGAATCTAATTACAAGCAGGTCTATTGCACACCAGCGCCTGCAGCCCGTCTTAATAAACAAATTTTTACATCAAACCATGAATAACAAACACTGCAGGATGGCTAATTGCCTCACTGCAATGTTGGGAGTTTGCCAGCTCCGTCTATTTGACTGAAGCTCTTGTGTGAATGGATGAGGCAGTGTTGTGCTTTAATTAGAATTAAGTGAACAGCAGCCATTCATGTTTGTTTTTGTAATCTACCAGAGCCCAACAATGTGACTGTGATCCTGGATATCGTTGATCTCTGGAGGACGGAGCGGCGCAGGGGTTAAAGAGTATTATTTGTGATGGGTTAATGGCGTCAGAGTCTTGGCTCGGTTCAGACACGCATGCGGTTTCGGTTTTATTTGCTCAGGTGTTAATGAATGTCTCAAGATTTCAGGATAAGGGAGATTATTTACAAGAACAAAAAACAGTCACAGTCATAGGAGATACAAGGTCCAAATAAAGTTCAAACTTTAACTTGGTCAAAGTTGGGAGTTGTGAGAATCCAAGACAAAAGCTCGAGACGTCATCTCACATCACCTGCGGCTGCACTAGAACACACTGCAAAGATAGAATATAATGCCTGCATGAGTGGAAATAAGTGGTGTGGTGGTTAGCACTGATGCCTCACAGCAAGAAGGTTCTGGGTTCTAATCCATCATGGCCGACTGGTTCCTTTCTGTGTGTAGTTTGCATGTTCTCCCTGTGTCTGCGTGGGTTCTCTCCAGGTTCTCCAGCTTCCTCCCACCGTCCAAAGACATGCTGGTTAGGTTCATTGGTGATTCTAAATTGGCTGTAGGTGTGAGTGTCTCTCTGTGTTAGCCCTGTGATAGACTGGAAACCTGTCCAGGGTGAAACACGACGGTCGTTTTTTTTCAGATGAAATCATCGAACTGTAATATTCAGTGAAGATGAAGATGAACAAACGTGAAGAGCCGAAAAGAGACTTCTTGAGTCCAGCTGACCTGTTTCCTTTCCTTCTCTCTGGTTAGCTAAGCTAGCTAGCTAGACACAGACCATACAGGCTTGGTGTGTTTGCCCTTTCCTAGAATCACTGAGGACCTTTTTGTGAGTTAACAGTTCAAACAGGTCTAGTGTTGACAAATCAAATGTCCGTTTAAAGAAGCATGACAATGACTAGATACGGGTACGTTATTGGTATTAGTAATCATCACTTCTTTGGCACATCAGCAGAATGGTACCTTTGTGACTGAGTTACTTTAAGTACCCTGAGATCAAGGTTTGGCTCATCAATGTCAATACTTTGTTCCAGAGTCAACGTCCCCATCACTAGTATTTCCATTGTCCTAAGAAAAATGTTATTCGCATCATTTTCACAAAAATGTACACTCACAACTTCATGCACCAGTTTGCACAGAGCAATGTTTGGGCACTGGAGTTCAGACAGCTCACACTAAACCCAGCTGCTGGTAGTGACATGAAACACTGAAGTGTGATGAAACGCTTTTAGAACTGGCTTTTAGAACCACTGATGGACGGACCGGCCGTCTGTGATGTCCCCGTCTGATTCCTGACGTTTGAGGCTCAGCGTGAGTGCCACCAGCTAGTCGGCATCTTGGCTTTGCCTGACTCGGACCAACTCCCTGCTCATTCAAAATGGTCAAAGAGGTGGAGAGAGAGATGGAGGACACCACGACACCATGACACCATGACAGACATGACAGACGTCTGGTGACACCATAGACTGTATAAAGATGGACGGCGGAACAGCTCCTCAAAGGTGAAGCCCAAGGATGATTTCAGTCATTTTAGGTAGTTAATATAATGTTGACAAATGTTCAAGTGTCAATTTTTTCATTTCAGTTATTTGACGTTATAGAAACAGGATGTGACATAATGGCGACTACCAGTTGCCATGCCAACCGCTCTGTTCAGTTGTAAAAAAAACCATCTGAAAATAAGTACAGTGTATAATCCCACATTTCCTTGTAACAGGACCGTACTGATCAGACTCTGGCTGGAAAGTCTCAAGATGGCGCCGCCCGTATCCCCGGGAAAATAGAGTCAGTTTGACCAATGCAAGGAAGTGGGGACGCATTATCCATATTTATGTACAGTCTACATACACTTCAATACAGTTTAAACAATTATAAAATAAATCACCCCCACCCATGGAGCTGTCATGAACAAGAAAATTAGCTATAAAGACAGTTTTCTTACTCGCCTGTATTTCATCTGCTAAAGTTAAGCATTGTAACTCAGGGGTTTACGGGGTTAACTCGTTTTTCTTCAAGTCGGCCTTTAAGTGGTCATTTGTGGAACTGCAGTTTTCAGCATTTTTCATCCCTGCAAGTTGCTGCATGTCTAAAACATGACACACGGTTCTCTCCTCTGCATGGCAGCACACTCTGGTATCAATATCTGAGCTCTGTTCCAGGTATTATTGAGGGATCACATCAAAATCTAGTGTTTCCCAACTCTGCCCAGAGACAGATATTGCTAAATCTGGGCAGACGAAACCTAAAACTGTGTGCACAAGAGAATACTGTGTGTAGTGGAAGGATTGTTCTTTGATTTAAAGGCGAGTTTTGTCCGGTTAGACTGGTGTGTTCTCAGCAGTCCACAAAGAAATTCAGATTTATGTGTGAAGTCCCAGTATTGGCTGATCATGTCACTGCACCAGTATATCTCAGCTCATATTTCAGCCATCTTTATAGACTATAATAATATCATATGTTAATGCCCCTTTATAAGTTAATGTGTAATTAAAAGTGTGAATCTCTGCCATGGGTTTAAACGCCTCCAGTGACTGTGTGTGCTAACTTCCTGTTATCTGATCCAGCTTTGGAAACAACACGGATGCACACGAATCCTGAGCGTTTGGTGAAATACTGCCTCCAGAAAGATTGCTTGTGATTTTATATGGTTTCCATTAAATCTTGTCTTTCAGAGGCCTTAATTAATAATACACTTGACATTTATGTTTTCCAGCAATAAGCTAAGGAAGAAACGATTTATGTCACCTAAAGCTTTTTAACAAATCAATGCAACTATTTGTAATTGCTTGTTTCACAAGATTAAAAGTGCTTAGACTTGATCTCTGTCTCGTGTTTAGTGGCCAACATGACCTGCGTCTCCGTCGTAAAAAGCCAAGCCCCGGTCGTCAGCAGTAGCTCCCGTCACCAAATCCATATCGCTATTATTTCTGGGATTTTTTAATGCTGTTGAAATTTATAGCTTATCAAATGCAGTTACCTAAATTGCTGTTAGGAAAAGACAGTTTAACTGTCTCTTTTTAATTACGATATAATTTAATGTTTTAGGCCGAGATGGGAGTCCTGCAGGAGATAACAAACACGTCTGTGAGGAGAAAAGAGAAAAGCTGATTTTTAAGATGCTGTTAGTGACAACGTGGCGTGAGTTTAGTTCTGTTGACAGTACGTGACGCGGAGCCTGTGTTCAGAATCAAAAAGCCTCGTGAACGTTGGAAAAAACTGGATCTTCAGGCGCGCGAGTCACAATAAAACGCGCCTTAAATGTGTTCAGAGTGTAGATGACTGCTTGATTGTGCACTAAATAATATCTGCGGACAGATACAATGAGACTCGGGAGAATCGATATGAACAACCAGCATTTTATTGCATGTTTAGAATGCTCACGTTAGTCATCGCCACTGACTACAACAGAGTGGTCTGCATCACAGACAGACGAGGAATGATGAGGAGGTTACAGACTGATGGAAGTGATGAGCAATAATATTTCTCTTGAAAACCAAAAAATAAAAACAGGAAAAATGAAAACTACAGAGTACATCTTCAAAGAATAGAGAAAAAAAAATAAAAAAGAAGAAAGAGAAAGAAAAGCTGCTGCAGGATGAGAGCACCGTGACAGCTCCTGGGCTTCAACCTCCCTCCTCCTCCTCCTCCTCCTCCTCCTCCTCCCTCACTCCCTCCACCTCCATCCGGAAAGAAACAACGTGTGATGTGAGAGCAGGAGAAAGAGGGGTGGTGGTGGTGGTGGTGGTGGTGGTTGGAGGGGGGGGACGGAATGACGGCTGGCTGAATGTTTGGTGATGGATGAAACGATGGCGTCTTAGCTCGAGTGTTTTTATTTATTTATTTTTGTTTCTGGGGGGGGAGGGTTGGGGGGGTGCAGTTCCTCAGCAGCATCTGACCTTTGACCCGCCTGCTGTGCTTGGTTTGACTCATTAGTACGACGACCACTGGAGATAAAAATATAAATATCTTGTTGTCGGACAAAAGTGTAACATGACATGGATGACACCTCGGATGTGAAACGAGTGAAATGAATTCCTCCAAAACGGGAACAAAAAAAAAGAAAAGAAAAGACAGCATTTAACAATATTCTTTACATCTTGGCACTGCATATTTTTCTTCTTTTTTTCCTATTAATTTCATATAAAATATCATTAGATTGATACACCCTTATATTATTACTGACCACTTAAACCCCCGCCCTGCCACCGCCGCCTCCCCCTCCCTCCCCTCCATCCCTCCCCTCCCTCCCCTCGATCTCTGAGACCTCGGGATTAGTCATGCAAGATATCTCCGTCTCATAGAGGAAATATATACCTGTCTGCCCTTTTCCCTCAGAGCAGGTAATCTTTAACATACAGCCACAGAAGGCAGTGGTTGGACCATCAAAAGGAAGTATCAAAAAACAGCTTAACACAAAGAGGGAAGAAAAGTCTGTACAAAATGCTTAGGTCAATGATACCAGAGAAAAGTCTGTTTTCTATATTACAGTTTAAAATCCAAAAAATCGGGGATAATCCGCCCCCTCCCGCAACCCCATCCCATCCCTCAAGCCTGTCCCTGCCCCGACTCACCCAACATGTCCGCATGGATGGTGTGATTTATTATTATTATTTTTTTTTTTGTCATTTTTTCTTTCTTTTTTTTTTAAAGCAAGGATTACTAAGTAAAATACATTTGCAGCACAGTTTGCTATTCCAATACATACAGCAGTTTTTCTCATAGCTATTTCATAGTTAATACAAAGCGATAAAGCAAACATCATAACACAAATGTATTTTTTGATCTTAAAAAAAAAAAATAAAAAGGTAGAGAAAGAGAGAGAGAGAGAGGGAAGAAGGAAGGGGGAAGAACAGGAAAAGACAAAAGGCTATACTGACATGTATGTACAACCTAATATTGGAACGCCCTTAAAATAAAAAAACAAACAAAAAAAAAAAGAAGCCATCAGTACATCAGAGACTGTGACAGGATGAACGGTGCCATACACAGCTGGGTGATATTTCCATGAAATAAAGGCCTGAGGTTTGGATTGGTTTGGCAAAAATAATAATAATAAAAAAAGGATGAAACCTTTAAGATAAACAAGCTCTAATTTCATTTTCTTTCTTTTTCTTTTTTAATAATTTTCTCTCTACAGTATCAGACTACAACATGCAAGACACACAACTAAGTGCAACTGAGTGAAATGTTTATTTTTTCTCATTTAATCGAGTCATTCCCTATAGGTTTGAACTGAGGTATGCGTACTAACGTGTTTTTTTTTGTGTTTTTTTTCTCATGCTGTTATCTTTAGTAATGTCAAGCTACACATGCTGAGAATGATCTAATCTACCAGCGCTTTCCCTCCTTTCTGAATACCAAACAAACCAGCCAGATGACCGGGGGTTTGCGGATGAGCTCGGCCCCCGTTCTCACGATCCTAGCCCGGCTGTGACTGACCCATCCCACAGCTGCCTGGATATTAAATACATCTTCTGGAAACCACAGATTGCCCTTTTTCCTTTTAGTTAATGAGCGGCAATAAAAACAAAGGAAAAAAAAACAAAAAAACAAAGCAATAACTGCCATAAAGTACCTTGTACCCAGCTTATTAGTTGACAGGAGTGTTTTTTAATATAAAAAGTAATAAGTTGACAGAAACTAAACACAGTCATAAAGTCTTGCCAATCTTAACAAAAACTAAACCCCCTAAAAAGTGGCATACAATCATTTCAAAGGATACAAAGAGATAAGGAATCAAAGAAGACAAACACTGAATCATTGTGTGGTCCAGTTGAAGCACAGAATCCGTTTCACATTGTTCTCTGCAAAGCTTTTTCCATTTACCAGTATATTTTTCCTCATCGATTTTATCCGCATACCCTTTATGTTGCACACAAAATCTGCTCCTGACCAAAACAAAAGAAAAAAGAAAAAGAAAAAGAAGCTCCTCTTTTATCCCACTCAGCTGGCCCAAAGACTAAAAGTTTTCCCTAATTTGGTCATCATTTATTTTGGTCAGACTGCTCAACCTTACCGCAGCTGTCCTGTCCGAGACACCCCACCCCACCCCCCTCCCCTTCCCCTTTGGTTTTTATAAAAATGAATGAAAACGCCAGTCTGAGGAGCGTTCCCTTCAGTCTGCCACCGGCTCGATCACCGTTGCTCAGATCGTGCGATGGGAGAGAGCGGAGGAGGAGAGATATTTGGCCTTAACTGCTATTGCATGGAACACACAACATTGACTTGTAGTTTATCTTTGGTAGTCACAGAACAAGATATTAAAACACATAAAACAAAAAGCCAAATAAAACTTAAAATAATAATAAAACTAAGAATAAATTAAAAGTGGTTGATTGCAGTCTTGAAATCCATGATCTCTTAAATTTAACTTTTTTTCTTGCTGCATCATAAAACCACATGTGGATTCCACTCGGTTCAACGTTGCGGACTACAACTGTTGGCGTTTTGGGCGACACTGAGCGTCGAGGACTCCACGTTCTCTAAATGGCATGTACGGGTATGTTTTTGGGCCCTTTTCCGATGGCTGTCAAATGCTGGAATGTGCAACGCTTAGGTCTTATTGCAGGTCTCAGGATTGTTCCCTTGAAAGAAAATGAGCATTTCCTCCGGTGTGCAATTATTAACACTCAAAACTTAAAACTAGTCATGCGCGTGATACAAATAAAACTACGGGGAATGCACGTTTATCTCGGAGCACTGAATGAAATTACAGCGTGGAAAGGCAGACACGTTTGATTAACGGTGACAGTTGTGTTCAGGAATCACAATTAGTTGGTCTAAATCATTATCTCGCCGGTGCACACCTGACATTTTCATTTTGCTTTAAAAAAAAAAAAAGAAAAACCTGGAGCTTGTAAGTGATCAGAAATTGTGTTGCAGCTCAGCATGCTCTGCCGTGAGGGGCTGTTTTAAAGTATAATTTCATAAGGATAAATCATAACCTGCATGATTTCTCTGTCATTCATTCGCATCTTAAATTAAACTTCATTGATGCGTGGAGGGAGCCTTCATTATGAGTAGTGCATTGCCAATGGACTTCATGAGCAGGAGGGGGAGGAAGAGGAAGAGGAAGGAGGCGGGAGGGGTGGGCTACACGTCAAGAGTGGTGACTTTCTTTTCTTTTTGGGGGGAAAGATTGTGGAATAAATGACAGAAAAATACTAAGTCGGTAGGTGACATTCTGCTTCATGTGTGTGTTTGTGTTTAAAGGAACAACATGAAATAAAAATCATGAACATTCATCATCGAGTGCTGACCACACAGAATCTCCACAGCATGGACATGAGGTCTGATCAGTTCAAGGAAACAATTCAAACAAAAGATGAAACATCTACAACAGCGTTGAATGATGGCGAAGACACGTAACGTTGATATTTTATAACCTTTCACCCCCCCCAACCCCAACCCCGACAACAAAAAAATAGAAAATAAAAAACCCTCCCATCCTTCCCACCCAAGATGGAATCAAACCAATGAGAAGTGTTGAAGGCAGTGACAATGAACACTCGCTCTCCCTCACACACACATACACACACACGGTGTAAATTAAATGTCAGTCATTCTCTCTCTCTCTTCAGTTTCTGGTCAGATGTTTGTGTCTGAGAGAGAGAGGGAGGGAGGGAGAGTGGGTGTGGGTGGGGGGTTTGAGAGGGGTAACCCTTCTTGCAGTCCACTGAGTGCAGTCAGTCCTGGCTGCCGCGGCCTGGGTTTCCCAAACTCCGACCACGTGGCCCCCCCCCGGTACCAAACGAGTCCGTCTGACACATGAGTAGAAATGAAGTTTTTTTTTTAAGCGTTACTTAAATCAAAAGTAGAAAGAAATCAGAGGCGAGTGTCCTCATGTGGGGGCCTCCTCTGGGTTGGTTTTTTTTTCATGTGTGTGTGTTCTTGCTATGTTTTGTAATGGCACTAAAAAGTTTAACTCGGAGACATTTGAGTGCTGTCATCAGTGGCTGAGACTGCAGTTCAGTGTTTGGCATCTGCGGAGCGTTTCCGTCTCCCAGATGACCCAGACTGCCTCGGCCTCTGAGGCTGGGGGGGAGAGGAGAGGGGTGAAGGGAGGCAGGGAGGGAGGGCTGGGGGCTGGGGGCGGCGCTAGCCTTACAGCATGTCGTCGTGGCCCTGGTCGTCGTCGTAATCTCTGTGATGGTCGAAGTCCGGACTGTGATTGGCGGTCGTTACCAGGGAGAGGGGACCTTCGTGGTCGTCGGGGTCCAGTGGTTCCTCCTTAACGCTGATGTGATGCCTGGAGGAGGAGGAGGAGGAGGAGAGAGGAACTTACTAACCCTTCACAAAAAAAACAAAACAATAAAAAAAATGATCTCGACCCGAGCGGATTGTGTTTATAAAGGAAGGAGCAGGGGAACAAAAACAAATGTCTGGCTTTCAGTGAGCCTGTGAGAGGGAGCCTCACTGGTACTGATGATAATTTCTGCTTTTCTTTTGAGGTATTCCAATCCCGGCAAAGCTGCAGGCTTTTTTATTTTCATGGCAACCGACAACAGGGTATTCACTTAGAATTGATAAATGAGGAAGATTAACAACGTGAGACGAGGAGAGGAGAGAATGGACTCTGCGGAGTGAGTGGGCTGCCGTTGTCAGCCTCCTGGTGGCGGAGGATCAGTGCCGCGCTGTGTGTTCCCCTTCCTGCTCGTTAACATGCACAACCTGCGAGGCGGGTCTCCAGAGGACGACCCCGCGCCGGCTTCTATCATTAATCAACTTCAAGCAAACACAGCGACCAGACACCGGCATACATGCTTTAAACTCCAGAATTAATGCATATTTTCAACCAAGTGTCAATAAGGGAAGAAAAGCGCTGGCAGGAGAGGCGTGCGAGGAGAGAGGCAGCGGCGCTCTCGGCACAACACCGTGATAAGAAACAGAGCCCTTACGAGAATAATAACGCTGTCACTTGTAAACAAGGCAAAAACATGAGCACCCCCCCCCTCCACCCCCGAGCTCACAGCCTGGGCAAAAGAGCCACTAAAGAGATGAGATCTGCCAAATTTCTCATTACAGAAACAGAGCAGGAATAAAGCGGAGGGGGGAGCGGAGGCCTGGCTGTGGCGTTACGAGCAGCTGCAGGGGACTAGCTGCTCTAACCTGCGGTGCCAGGCTGCCGTAGCGGAGGTAGAGCGGTGTCAGGATGAGGCGCCGGGCTCATTTACTACAACAACAAGGGACAACTGGCACTTTCTTCATCACCAAAGCCCACATTTGATTTATTCACACCAGGATGTCTTGTGTGATTTGCAGCTATTGTGATGTGAGGCACTCGTATGCTAATGAGCTGACATATTTTGGTGTAAATTATAAAAAAAAGGCAGGGGAGGAGGGAAGGGGGGGAAGTAAAGTCAGCTTTTCTATCATTTTCACATCAAAGTAACTCCACAAGTGCCGTTGCCTCAGGTCTGACTCTGTGGCTGCAGGGCAGACATGAAATTGTTATTATTATGCTATTGAACTGCATGCTGATTCCACACTTTGCTTGTAATTAGCCTTCTCTGGATGCCGGCTCTCGTCTGGCTGTTTAAGGGCAGCGCTCTGGTTTCTTCACCGTGTTAAAAAGCCGCGTCCTGTCAACCGGCGGCGCACTGGCACATGTGGAAAACACATGTCAACAGCGGCGATGGGAAGAGAGTGTAAAACCAGGGAAGCTCTGCGCGTTCACAGCCTGAATGAAGACTTCCCGTGGACAGAACGGATTATACAACGTTTATTGCTCACTCCATAGGCGTAGAATGCCGGGTATGTTTTGTTAATAAGAAAATAAAGTTCTTTAAAAGCAAAAAAATAACAGATTTAATTCATTTTCTGCTAGCGTATAGACACAATTATGTTGAAGGAGCTGTGAGCTCTATCGGCCTAAAGATAAAAGCAGAGGGGGCAGAGGGAGAAGCAGGCTGCCTCTAGGCCAGCACACCCATCCTGTCTCTGCCTTTCCTGTTCCACAGCCACGCTCAGAGCTATGTTCACAGTGATTAGGGATGGCACTTTCCTCCATTTGGCCAGGAGCTCATTACTGCACCTTTTTTGTTTTCAGGCAGAATTTCCCCCCAAGCTCAGACATTTCATGAGGCCATCCCCGAGTCTACCCGTGCTGCACATCGGTGGTCTGCCCCCACATCTGGAAACGATGCAGCGTGTGCTGTATTATTTTAGGCTTCAAACAACTTAGCAGACACTCCTATACAACAAGTGAACGGGGAGCTGCGGTTTCCAGGCCGACCACAACTTTCCTCCATGAGACTCTTGGATGATGTCCTCCAGACTAATTATGCTTTTTTTTTTTCGTGTTATTTTTCCTTCGGAGGCTCAGAAGCGTTTCTGAATGTGTTGCGGCTCATGTTGCGCCGCGTCGAAGCCAGCGATTCTGTCACTCTGCGTTCTGGCATTTTGTAAATATTTTAACAAAGTGGAATGCCGATCGTGGCGGGGCTCAGCCAGACAGCGGGACACATAAAGGAGAGTTCATAAACTCGCCGTTAAAACAACAGAGGGGCTCCGCTCGGCTCTTCCTGACCGTTCTGGTGATGGAAGCTTCTAAAAGGTGGAGTTTCCTTTACAGCAGGGAGGCCTGCCACTGCACTGACCGTGACCCCACACACCATCCAATATCATCCCTCTCTACTTTATTTATTGTGCCTCTGGCATTGTTTCTGTTTGATCTAACGCCATGCATTAGGTAATTTTAGAGCATTTTGGGTGGGCACTGGAATTGTTTTCTGTCGACGTCTATTTGGAGTGTGTCTGTCTCGGTGGAATAAGCAGCCAGTTTTTTTTCCTCCCCCCTTTCTTTACTTTTCTTAAACAGAGTGTGTCGGTGATAGAAAGTGTGTTTGCCACTCACATAGCTGGCAGGGGCGAGCGTCCCGGACTGCTGTCACTGCCGTTGCTGTTTCCATGGTCCATCGCTCCATTCATCTCCTCACGGATGGCATTGGCCAGGGAGTTGAGGGTGGGACTTCCAATGGAAGCAGTAGTGTATAGAGGTATGTTGTTTTCTGCCATTGAAGCCTGAAAAGCAAAGCCCGAAGCATTAAATGTGAAACGGAAGAGAGTTGTCAGCACTTTCTCAGTTGCCCATCACTCTTTTCATGCCCTAAAAACAAAGTAGAAAGTGACTAAGGAAAGGACTCAGTAAAAGACTCGGCCCTAACTGTCTTTTAAAAGTTCTCAGCGAGGCAGAAAAAGATGAAGTCACTTATTAGTTTTACCTGGAAGGCAGCAGAGAGGGTCGGACCATAGCCCAAGCTGGTCTGAATGTTCTTCACTAAGGCTGGACTTCTGCAAACAGAAAAATTAGATTACAACCACAGACCATCACGTCTCACCTAGCATGCATTCCTCTGATACAGTATCTTATTTCATTAAAAAGAAATCGATGCACTTTGTATAAGAACTAAACAAGTTTACTGGTGTAGTAATGTGGATATTAAGGATATAGTTCTAAGATGTTCAATCACTTGACAATACCACACAACTATCTTCAACACTTTGCATTTCATGGAAGGAAGAACAGGTTGATGGAGGCAGATCTTGTGAAAGCAATTTGGATGGGCAGGCTTAACACAAAAAGCATGATGGCAACATTGAGGTGGAGGTGGAGGGGGTGGGGAGTGGCATGCAGGTGGGGCCAGGGGGGACCACTGGAGTTTGCAGGGCAGGCGGAAGTGCTTACTGTACGAGCAGCTCGTCAAAGTTCTCATCAGCGGCGTATTTCCGAGGGCGGCCTCGCTGTACGTGGCGGCCGCGCTTAAACTCCTCATCATCAACGGTCCAAAAGGACCCAAACTCATCCTCTACTCTCACAAAGCACTTATGCAGGGAAAGGTTGGTGCGAATGGCACCCTGGGAAAGCGAACCAGCGGGGGGGAAGGGGGGGAGCCAGATGCAGATGCAGATGCAGCGACAGACAGACAATGGATGGACAGACACAGGGAGGAGGTTGAGGGTCAGAATGAAAACCACCAAAAGGCAACTGGAAGCATGAAGGGAAGGCACCCCCAAAGCAAGCGTGGACGTTATGGCACACAGACAATGAGATGGAGCAGTAGCAGCAGCAGCCTCTTCCCATCAGTGAGACAGACTCTAGTCAGGGCACAAAAACAAAAAGGGCCAAACCTACCCACTGATCTTTTGAGGCCGTCTCTTTTGGAACTCTATTTCGTCGACTGTCCACACAGCCCCTTTTACGTTTTCTACTCGCACAAAACACTTGTGAAGACTAAGATTATGCCGGACTGCATTCTGCAGTTGGTGTAAAATAATAAAAAAAAAAAAAAAAAAAAAGAGAGAGAAAAGGGGTTTCTATCAGTACATGGCTTCATGGGAAAGAAACAACAACTTCATATTAAAGCAGGAATATTGTGACAGGCACCGGATGAAACCTGAACGAAAACCAAAAAATGATGTGGCAGTAAATGGTCCGTCAATTTCAAATAACTTAACACATAAATATTTACTGGTTTCCACTGTAATTTATCTCTTATATCACTCGCATCCTTCTTTCTTATCATTAAAATGCTGCCTTCTCACAAATTAAATGAGCGATAAACAGAAATCAAACATTTTATTTATTTATTATAACTAAGGCTGTCAAAATGAATGTGGATTAATCCATCACCATGATCAATCTGATTAAAAAATTTAACGCAATTAACCCATCTGCAGCGCAAAACATTTGGGGCAGTTTGTCCAAGTAGAGTTACCGTCACTCATGCACAAATGGCCAGTTGATCCGGTAGTGACAGGCAGCAGAACCAGCCGGTAAAGATGGAAGATGCTCAACATCATGTTATCTTTATCGGTTGGTTTGTGCATGTGTGACGGTAACTCTACTTGGACAAACTGCCCCAAATGCGTTGCCAGAGACGTTCAGAGTCATTCGGCGCTGCAGATAATTGCTGTAAAATTTTTAATCAGATTAATAATCATGATGGATTAAGCCACGTTAACGCGTTAATTTTGCTAAAAAAATGTAAAACATAAGCTATAATGACTTAACTGTGGCTTCACCTCCAAATTATTTAGGTACGGACCCTAGACATGTATCATGCCTTTGTTATTCCAGACTGAGTGCATGTGTATGTACTGACTATGTGTAAAAAGAGGAATCCAGTGTTTATAACACCAACGTGCCCCTATGGAAGGGCTGTCAGTAAGTGTGGGAGCTAATGGAGGACGTGGGTGGAGCAGGGTGGTGGGGATGCTGTCTGTGTGTGTGTGTTGGGTCCCGTAGAGCTGCATGTGACTGATCAGCTAATGCTTAGAAGGGCTCTCACTGCTTCATCGCTGCTTTCTCATTCTAATCTCACTTCTCTGTCTGTCTCCAGTGGTTTCTGTTTTGTTGTTTTGTTTTGTGTGTCTGTGAGTGTGAGTGTGTGAGTGTGTTTTTGTGGCCTGGTGGAAAACAGAGTGTTCCCTTCTGAGGAGAGTGTGAGGGGCTCAGCCAGGAGTCACTGGCAGAGCACTGCTATGTTAAACTAATGCTACCCACCAGAACATCTCCACATTTTACAGGGGGAGGCGTTCTCATTTTTCTTCTCTGTTTTTTTTTTCTTCTTATTCCCAGAAATGTACGTTTTCTTCTCCTTGGCTGTTCTGCGTTGGCCGATGTGTTTGTTTTAAGGGAGGTTCATTTGGACGGGATTAGCGGCGCATTGTGTAAATGTTCGATTATAAAGGTATTAAGGCCTGGCTATCGTTTAGCGCCGCGTCACATCAAAACAAAAAGTTATCTCCTTATCGTCTGTCTCTGGTGCAAAAGACGTTAGCAGGAAAAACAAAATTACCTTCCATGTCGCCGCGTTGCGCCTAAAATATGCAAACATTCGTGTGAACCAGTTGTAGATTTCGTTTAGTGTTAGCTGCTTTTCTGGAGACTCGAGGATTGCCTGGATGAGGAACAGTGACAGAAACAAACACTTACAACTTTGCTCCTTTCACAAAACGATTAATAATTCACAGGCGGCATGCAGGTCTGTGTGTGTTCTGAGAAAAAACACAAGAAAAAAAAAACTGTCTATGTAAAGACTCGGTTTCTAAAATGCACTTTTTTTTTTTTTTTAATTCCTAAACGGAAAAGATTTGAATATATTTTCTTCTGCTCGTGCAAATGAAGGGCGAGCGAAAACATTTCTCAGGCAGATTACAGGGCAGCAATTATGGACGGCACAGATTAATTCCTGAGATCCCAGATTACTGTGGTCGAGCGATAATTGACTGGCCATCTTAAAACAGGTTTATCCCTACTGTTGTGTGAAATGAATTTGGTTAATAATCGCGGCCCCGCCACTGAAATGCTTAATCAAACCCAAATTCTCATATGTGGCTGTGTTTTCCAAATCCTGAACACATCTTTGCAGATGGTTCATTGTCTCCTCCGTCTAAACTCTGCTCAAATGTGATGAGAAATGAACAGTGAGAAAGAAAGTTGTTTCTGAAAGGCAAAGTGCTGCTTACCTGTCTTATTAGTGAGGCGTACGTGAAGGGCGGTCTAACGTCTGCGTTCATGTAAAACTCTTTGTTCTGACTAAGATCTGCACACAGGAAACAAACAGGCTGTGTCAACACGGATTATAACAGTGGATCAGTAGCTTGATTACATGGCTGTGTCTGGTTTTATGTGCTGCTGTACCTGGAGAGATGGGCATGTTGTACTTTTCTGAGTAGCGCCGCCGCATAGGGCCCACGCTGTGCAG
The DNA here is from genome assembly GCF_963514085.1 of Chelon labrosus. Classification (NCBI taxonomy): domain Eukaryota; kingdom Metazoa; phylum Chordata; class Actinopteri; order Mugiliformes; family Mugilidae; genus Chelon; species Chelon labrosus. Next base: position 3,735,000 of record NC_140340.1, read on the forward strand.
GCTGTTGGCCGTGATGACGGAGTGGGTCTGGGACAGGGGCGTGAGGGGCGTCGTCGGCGTGGTGGGGGTCTGGGGAAGACTCAGAGGAGGAGAGGCCTCCGGGGCCGACTTGGACAACGTGACGTTGGACACTAGGTTGAGCTGAGAGACGGAGACCAGACCAAACAAACGGAGAGACAGACAGTTAGTCTCTCTAATTACCCCCGACGCCTCATTGACTATGCATATCTCCTTTCTAATTGCAGGCGGGCCCTGAGATGATCCATGAACGTTTGCTAAATGTTTGGAAAGCAACCCTAGAGCCCTCCACTCTCCACCTCCTTTATTCTGCAGGCTTAGCTTAGCTCTGCTCTCTCTCTCTCATGTCCCCTCCCTCTCTGTTGCTGCCGTGTCAGGCCTGTCCCCAGCTCTCTGTTTCACCGCCTTTGTTCAATCTTTTGTCCCGTTTGGACAACACCCCATCCACCCACCTCATCCACAGCGCGGTAGCCAGCAAGGGTTGAGTTGTGAAGGGAAGATGAGTGGCCGGCGCGGCTCTGAAAAATGACAGTGTGATTCTCACCTACCGCTGAGCAGCCCCGCTAATAAGGCATCCAGAGGAAGAAGCCAATCTGGGCTAATTACAAGCTGAAATTGTATTGTGAAGACTCTAATTAGAAGCTGCTTATGGAGGCGATCTGATGATTAACTGCTGTATCTGACTGACCTCCATCATTAGGGCCATGATGTCCGCGGTAAAGATGGACCCATAGTGTTTTCACGGACGGCCTTACGTAGCGCGAGTGTTTGGTTTCACCGCTGGATGGGCTGGGCGGGCTGAGCCAGAGAAGGGATTTAAGTAATAATGGCTACAAGGTAAACTAATTACGGCAAGTGCTCCGAAGGTATAGCATGGCTTCCAGCTGCTGTGGCAGCTCTGAGCCGAGTGCCAAGCCTCCGTACTGGAGCAGCAGTCAAGTGGAAAATTCTAGCCTGACCCCCCTGCTCCAGCTATTAATTGGCAGGAAAACTAATGACACATATACATATTCCCGCAAAATTGTTCTAATTGCTAATTTGCCGAAGGAGGCCCAGTTTCCAAATTAAACATGACTTCATGTGACTGTGAGAAAAAAAAAAAGGGGAAAAATGGAATAATAAAGAAATAGAAGAGAGCCAGAGAAAGGGACACCACCGTGGGTAGGAAACATCTTTGACATCACATGTTGATTACGAGCGGTAAAAAGACATTTGATTTCTGCTGATAACGGTTTCTGTTTTCATTTTATTTTACAATTTTATTTTTCCCTGAACCCCCCCCCCATTCTTCAAACACACACGTGTCCAAGTCCTCACAATGTCTATTTATGTTTCCGAAGCTGAACTCTGGGCTTTTTTGGCAGAGTCTGCCCAAATAATTTGGATCCGACGCACAAAATGTAGACGACATCCTCACGCACGGTAGCAGAAGACGTGTTATTCTGAATCGTGAACAAAATAAATTACACTTGGGCTTGCGTGTTTCTGACACAATGCTATCAATAGAACGGGGCTGCGGTGTTGACTTCTCTTCCTGTGGATTAGCAGGCTTTGTTTCATGTTTCATCCATATTCCCTGGCCATAAACACAGAGAGGCTTCAACAATAGGCCAGACAGGCTGGTAATAGCCTTGCCTTTGTTTGCCTCACCATTTGGGCTCACTCCAGTTCCTAGACAAAATGAGACTTCAGACTGAAATTAATTAAATGGTAATTGGTGATCTAATTATACTGGCTTTGACTCGGCAAGCTGCTAAAGAAAATAAACAAAAAGTCCCTCCTTAATTATGTATGGCGTAAAAGGTCAGATTTCTGACAAGAATGCTTAGTGACACCGTGTGCAGACACCCGCCCACACAGACACACATATAAACACACACACACAGAAACACGCATTGCTAATGTGGCACATTTTGTTTTGATCCCCACTTCCTCCCGCCCCCCCATCTACCTCAGAAGAATAAAATGAATCCCATTCATTTGACGCTGTGAATGCACAGTATCAGTTTGTTTGTCTTTAATTATGGCTTAATGTAAACCAGTGAGTTCATCTGAGCTACTTTGCTGTGACAGTTGCCTAGTTATACATGCCCTTCTTTATATGCGGCAGCACAAAACAGTAAGAAAAAAAAAAAGCAGAACTAGCAATTACTGGAAGAACACTTTTTTTCCCCCCCTCTCTCCAGAGTGGCTCTATTTCCAGTCAGCTCTGAGAATACTTTCATTCCACATCATCTTTGTGGCTACTCTCTGATGCTGCAATCTCACTAAAGCCTCGCTGGGACTCCGGGCCCTGACCTGTTTAAGTCCACCACTCACCCAGCTGAAGTCAGACATATTTATCAAAGCATTTCATAGCAGCTCGCAGCAGGCAAAAAGCGCTAGAGAATGGGAGTCTATTTATTTGAATAAAAATCCCCCCCCCCCCTCCACCCCTCGCCCCTTGAGAGTGCTAAAGCTGAGCCCTGACACAGCCATTCTCACGGGCCCCGGGGAGAGAGAGGAGAGGTAGCGAACTCAAGATGCTATCTGCCGCCCCGACCACTTTTCATATACAAATGTCCTCATGTCAGAGCCCTCGTTTTGCGCTCTAATCTACACAATCAGAGTGTGTGACACAGGCGCAGCTTTAACAGACAGCTTATTGTCATTCGACGTCTCCAGGCGCTTTATGTTGACTGACTGCGCCGTGTCGAGCCTCTGGACGTCAATAGACACCTCTCTCGCCGTAAATAAATGATCCAAGCTGCACAGCATGCATGAAGAGGGACACGACTCCTGCATGCATGCTTTGCATCTGTGCGTTGTGATCGTTGCTCATTTGGCTATCCGAATGAACCGTCGTGCAGACTGAAAATGCGTTAGTGGGGCGCCCTTGAACGTGACAAAACAGAGCAGACACTTAAATGCCATATGTTGAGGCTTTGCCCCCCCCCCCCTATAGGACAGGGATTAAAGCAGGAGGCGTTATACACCGCACACTTTGAGAGTGATAACGTTAGCTGACAAGAAAATAAATTGATCTGCCATGGCATTTGTCGAATGGAACAAAATTACATGTGGAAATTTTCAGTGCTGACTTTCAAGAAAATAATATTTAAGTCAAAATCACACATCAGCCTCTGTCCAGACTGAATATCACTAATTAGTATAATTAAGTAAAGATGTCCGAGGCTAATTCCTGACGACGTTTTAACCCTTTAAGTGAGAACTGAAATGTCCTCAGGGAGGCATCTGCCATCATCCTAAATCAATATTAAAATCGATACTAGGTGCTACTAACATCCACACTGCTCCACATCAGCGAGCACCCCTTAGTAGATTAGTGGGATTATTTTCTCTAAGTGAAATAATACAAATGACCTTTTAATATTTTTCTTTTAATTTTTAATTTTGCAGTGTTGTTATATTTCAGCCATCATTTAAAAAGAAATATATTTTTACACATTTAACAAGGTTTTATTGGAAGTTTCATATTTAAACCTCCTGGAAAAGAATATTTCAACTCTGCATTTTAAAGGACTGTAAGAATACATGTTTCATTTCATCTATTTATAATCTGACGACCCCTATGATGTGATATTATTATTATTATTATTATTATTATTATTATTATTTCTATTCCCCCCCCCCCATCTTTTCTGTTTGCCCCAAACAGGCAACGGTTGTCTGGAGCTGAGGATGGGAGCCATTACAGAGAGTGTGCATCCAGTTCATCACAGACAACAAATTGAATCTCGGATGTCAGCAGATGTGGTCCAAACCATATTTACTGCCTCCCTCAAGAGAACAGCTGTTTTTATTTAGCAGATAAATAAGAAGATGGAGGAAGGGATTAATGAATACATGTGGGCCAATTAAGACAAACAAAAGGATGTGAGGGGGGAGGGAGGGAGGGAGGGACAAGAGAAAGAGAAAGAGAGAGAGAGAGAGATGTATGGATGACAGGGTTGCTGCTCACCGGCTGTGGGGTGGCTTTGGGCTCCGTGGACTTGACATGGAGGTGCGTCATCATAGCTTGCAGACGCTCTTTGTCTTTTGCTAGCTGTAATGACAAAGAAGAAAATATTCAATTTTTTATGAACACACACACACACACACACACTTTGCTATGAGCATATAAGAGCAAATCGATCGTTTTCCTCTCGGGACCGTCCCAATTACTCGTCTTTAAAATGCTTTTGGAAGATGTCAACAAGTCTGCACTTCAGACAATCTAACCACAGTCAAGGTTAAAATACAAAGCGCCTCGTTGCCAATAACAAGCCCGGGCCCCTTTCTCTACCTGTCTGAAACTCAGCGCTGTCTTGGCTGCCACCTTAAATTATGGTGACGGGTTGCATGCAGGGGAAGTCTGCGCCTGATAAACCTCCTCTCGATCCCTCTGGGATAAAACACCACCGGAGCGGAAATAACGGGACACTGGCATGGTGTGCAGCTAAAATCTCACCGTTTAAGGTTAACATCCCGTGCACCGCAACTGTTTCATACTCATCGTCAGTCGTTTTGTGGGTATTACGTGGCTAACGTGTGGACCACAAGTGAACATCGTATAAAGTCTGGAATACTGAAGCTAATTGGTAAAAATACTTGTTTAATGCAATTGTTGGATTTTTTTTTTTAACATGAACAGACACGTATATATAAGTCTGTGGCCACTACAATGGGATGACAGTGGACCGCGTCTTTTCTTAATGCACACGTGCATATCTTTTTCTCTTCTCGCTTAAAAACTACATTAAAAACCACTCCCGGGCGACACGGTGTTATAACTACGGATTACTATATCAACATTTCTTTGCACCGAGCTGCAGTAAACCTTTTCTGTTGCCTTAACTCACTCAACTCTGATTCCCGTCTGTCCACACCGCCGTCGCCGATTAATTCCACCAAGTGTTTTATTGTTGGTGCCAAACAGTTAAAAGTCATAAATAACTTTAAAACCCAGTAAAATTCAAAAATGTAATTATCTTCTCTACTTAGCCCCGGGGCCCTTCATATATCTTCTCCTGGCTGTCATGCATACATAACACATTTTTAATGACTGGTTACCAGCAAATGTACAAAAATTATTTCATTATTTCATTCTGCTGCCACCCCCCCCACCCCTCCACCCCACCCTCTCTCTCCACGAGTGACCCCATGGCTGATATCAGGCAGACGGGGAGGGGGTTCGGCAGACAGTGAGGAAGTAGAAGCAGAAGAAGACACATAAATATTTGGATCAAAACAACTGCTGGGACAATACCTGCAGCTCCAGCTGTTGTACGACCTGCATTTGCACCCGACACTGGGCCGTGCTCCTGTCATCCAGGGCGTGCTCATTGTTAAGATGCCTGGAAAACAAAAAACAGAGAACACACACACAGACAAAAAAAGTTGATGTCAGTTCATCTTGTGCAGCTTTTTAGATGGGTGCACAATATACCGAAGACGAGGCGTTCACATTTATTTAAATACTAAACATCGAACGAACAACATGCTGCAATAATTACACTTCTGCAGAACAAGAAAGAAAGAAATACTTCTTTTAATGTGAAACGATGACACTCAATATTTCATGGCGGTCATGTCCGCTCCAACTACAGCTCACAGATAAGAGGAATGATTGAAGAAGTTCAGGTTGGATTCCTTTGCTAAATTATGCACCAGCAACCTAATGTCATTTCTTTTTTCTTTTTTTTTTCTGCAGCTTTCCTTTGCCTGGTTGATTCAGCCCTATTTTTTTATTTATTTTTGGACTTTTGTTTGTTAATTATACCATTAGAATTAAGAGATTTCACATAAAGGCAGAGCGAATGTAGAGGACAACAGGACAAGGAGATAGGATCTGTCACAAACTTGAATTATGGATATAATTATACGTGATTATTATATAGAACAGGAGAGATGTTCTCTTTTCCTGTACATTTATAACTAATCTAAATAAGTAGCTCGCCGGGGTAGGAGACAGGGTTTTTTTTTTTTTTTTCTTTTCCTGTGATTTATATAAAATGGTGGAGATAAGGTTCATGAGTGAAGGAAATATGATTGGAGGAATTTTATCAGCCGCCGCATGAATTACTGTTTGAAAATGCTTATGCAGGGGCATTTCATTAATCATTTAATCATAATCCGAGCAGGATGTTTGAACTGATTTCACAAATACCCTTTCATTTCACTACTTCATTATGCTCGCTAATGGATCCAATATATTATATATATCATAAATTATATCACATCTTCGGTGACCATGTAGGTCACTGTCACCAGGCATGTCTCCGTGTGTGTGTGTGTGTGCACAAAGTGGCGCCGGCAGACGGGAGAAAGGTGTGTGACGCGCCTGCCTTCCCTCTTCATACGCTATTTTTTCCGTCATTTACCGCAAATCAAAAATAGCCAGAGTCAACCTGCGAAGGTGCGGCGGCGTCGTCGTCGTCGTGATAGCCCAATAAATTTCGACGCAGTTGCCGCGTGTACAGACAACACATTTGTGCATTAAACGCCACATTTTACACTCAGAGGAAAAACAGACACGTGGAAGGAAAGGGGAATAGATTGATAGAGCTCTGTTTGAAATACGAAGGCTTCTTCTGTTCTGCAGCGGCATTCTCAACCTTGAGGTGAATGATTTAAACCTTTATGGTGGTCTCTTCCCACCATCAGGCCTTGCTTGCTACTGTGTTTTCACAATACATTATTTTTTTTCTTCAGAATGACTGTGACATGCACTCAGCTCTTAAAGTTAATTACTGTGGCAAAAAAAATAAATTAAAATTAAAATTAAAAAGGCATATTTAAAGACAGCGTGGGCAATAACCCCCCTATTGCTGGAATCAATTCAGACTTCTCTTTGCTTCCCATTTGTTTGAGTCAAATAAATGCCCATTTAATTAAGTAGGCCAGAAAATGAAACTGGTAAACATTTCAGGACATCTTACTAAATTTCAAAGAAGAAAATAATAGGTAAAGACGTTTGGGCTCCAATTTAACCGGCACGGACTGAATCTTCAATGAAGGGCGGCCTACGTGAGCTGCTTTGGAATTTCTCCGTTCATATGAGACATGTGCCCTGCTTCTTTTCATCCTTTGTTACATTCCACTTTATTTCTTCTAATGACATGGAGAGTCACAGTGCATAATTAATAGGAAATGAAATATTCAGATGGCCCCTAATGCAGCCTTGAGAGGAGTGTCTGGACACGGGGAGCAGGGGATACGGGGAATTGACATCGAGGGAGACTATGAACGTTGGCATGTGTCACTTTCTGGACTTCAAATGAAGCCACTTTTAAAAGCTCTCTGGCAGGATGACAGGCTCTAATGTAAATTGCCACAGTAAAACAAGTTAAATAGATGCTCAGATTTTTACATACCAGTTAGTTTGCAGGGTTATTATTTTATTTTCTCTCTTTGCAATGTCTGTTTTTATGCACTGGAGCCACAGCTAATAAGGATGTCTGTGAGGAAGGGAATTTAAATTAAATGCACACACGTGTAGTAGAAATCTTTACCTTTAAAATGCATTTATAATTTCTGCATTGATTTTTTTTATGTCTAAAATAACAATAATTTATTTTTTATCGTTTTGCATGGTTCTCAGTGTCATTAACCTGCATCAAACGTCTAAAACCGTTCCTGGTGAGGTGTTTAAAGATGTTTTTTTGTGGTCCGAGCAGGCAGACGGTGCAGCAGCACTAGAGGGCACTGCAGTGTTTCACTGGCTCTGACCTCTGCACTGGACACTGAACAGAGGGGGTCTTGACCCTCATAAAAAAAAAAAAAAAAAAAAAACGCCAGGCCCTGCCATGAACCCAGCTCCACCCTTCTGTGTGTGCTGATCCCCCGAAAAACAGGAACAGGGATTTGGTGCTTTGTATTTATCAAGATAGTGCGTGTAGGTATGCAATGTTTTGTTTAAAAGATAAAATAAATACACACACGGTTTAAAACAACATTTCAGCCCTGTGTTAGTTGTTGCTGTTGGCATGCGGAGCTGAAATCTGGTTGACGTTAGAGTCCTCCTCACCTTTCTTTCTTTCTCTCTCTGGTACACGGCACACTGTGTTCTGCTGACTGCACACTCGCAGACAGACACGCACATCTTCCCCTTCACTTACATTTTCAACCTCTAGGAGACTTCTGCGATGTGTTCTTTGTTTTTATTTTTGATTCCTTTCGGAGGCCTTGCAGTATCAGTTGCCCGGTTTCATGTGGAAGTGCTTAAGGGTTTGAGAGTTAACACCTTGGTGAGCTGCTCGCACTCTAGCCTGCTGTTAAACAAAGGCAGCTTTGTGGAGACTCTCCCCAAATGTTTTCTTAACATGTTCCAAGCGGTTTGAGCAGGCAACTAAAGTAAACAAGATGTTGCCATGATAAAAACACTTGTAAAAACACAGCAGAGTGCACTTAGAGACTTTTTAAGGCAGCGCTCCACCGGGCGCGCTGAATTTAATTCTCCTCTGTTCTATAAACAAAGGGTGAGGCAATGTCAGAATACAATAAATAATGATAGATTTAAGAGGGCACTCCCAAAGCTGAAATATGTGTGTCTATGTGTGGAAGTGTGTTTAATAACTCAGTGTCACAGGATGTTTATTAAATTAAAACAAAAACACATGACTGCCTCTTTTCAGTTGCTCTCGTACCACTGTACAGTCTGGTGTGATGGGTCTTTCCAGCGGCTCAAAGTGGAACAATCAAAAAAGAAAAAATAATAATAATAAAAGGATTCAAAATGTTGACAGAGAGAGTTAAACTTTCAGCAGCTTTCTGCAGCAGCACCTTTTCTCTCTGCGGCGTCTGTGTGGGTGAGGCCGTGTGTTCGCTGGGTGCTTGTTTTAGGATAATGGAATTGTGTCATATCTTGTTTAAAGTGCGACTAATCCGGGGTGACAGTGAGCCATTGATCTGCTGCCACGACGCAGATGTTTTCATCCTCTCTGTAACCATGGCACTGTTATGTGCTGGATTACCTAGAGCGCACAGCACACAGGGTTGATTATTAAACTGAATGTGGGGGGGGGGATCAGGGAGTGAAACAACGGCCTACGACAGGCTGGCTGGAGTCAAAGACGCCACGCGCCAGGTGATGCTGCCTTAGCTGGAGGTGAGGCAGGTGGTTAATTTTAACAGCACACCAAATCTAGAGGTAGAGGATAAGACCGAAAGGACGAACAAATGCCAACTACTAAGAGGTGGCTAGAAAAGGTAGTCTGGGACGTATAAAGCCATCCCCCTGTCCAGTGACAAGGGCAAACATGCAGAGCGCCCTAAGTGTGAGCTGCCACAGATAAACATCCTACCGTTGTTTGTTTGGGAAAAACGGCCCCCGTCACCATGGGAACTGCACTTATCACAGGAATTAGAGGCCCATGCCGTTCCCAGAAGGAGACACCACCACAGTACCCTTGTCGAGAAACGGCCAACCCAGACTCAAGAATAACATCCAGCTGCACCTGCAGCGCGTCTGAGTCGCTGGGGGTCACACGAAACGTGTAATCGAGCCCAACAAGTGGACAAAAAAAAAAAACAACAAAAAAACAAACCTGTCTCCAGCTACGACTTTTAACTTACTTGAGGAATGAATGGAAATCGTCAAAGACCGCCTCGCATCCGGGCCACTTGCAAACACCGTGGCCGTAGAGAGGGTGGCTGTGGTGGGAAGGCTCCTCTAGCGTGGATCTGGAAAAGAGATTGAAAGTCATCAGCAAAAAAAAAAAAAGTTTTCCCTGATCCCAGGCCTGTGGTCACGTCACACGAAGAGAAGGTCAAAGGTGACGCCTGGTTAGCGCCTCTCTGTGTGTACCGTGTCTTGTTTCCACACGAGAAACGCTGGCTTCTGCCTCGATCTGTGAACCTTGGGCTTTGTGGAATCAGCGCTCCTCTGTGCTCACTGCTCTTAAAGCGGCGGACTCTTGTTGTGAAAGCACAACAAAATCAATATGTAATTATTTAGTATCACTGAGCCATGTTGCAATTCACTTTGATCAAGACTGCTTGGGGGCTCCCTAAGTCGCTGCCTGCTGCATCGTGTCCCAGGGCCCACCTGGAGGAGTCTGCACCACGATATGAAGCCACCACTTTCACACCGTGCACAAACTGTAAACAACCCCCCCGCCGGCCCTCCGCCTGGTATCAATTTATCTACTGACCAATCCATGTCACCAGGGGCTGACAGGAACGCGTCTACGGGGAGCGTATGGCTTTTCACGCAATCAGTCTAAATAGCGGGAAGATCCCCGAAAAACAAACTTTACAACATCTTCCATATGGCGAGAGGCGTGGAGCCGCGGATAACCACGATCAGCGCCGAGAGGAAGCAGCCTGTGTGGAGGCAGTGTCTGCTAAGAGAGCGAGACAGGCAGCCATATGGACACAGGCACCGTACAAGACACACAACTTTCAGCTACAAGAGCCTGGGGGACTGGCCTATATCGCTACCACCTGTGCTTCTGGCGGCTCGCGAGCACAACGCTGCTGCTGCTGCTGCTTCTCCTCCAGCGTGAGCCCTGCTCTCTCAAAACGACGGGACGGATAAGGAGATTCACTGCACCGCAAACTGTAGTGGCGCCACGTGGGAATGACCCCATCTCATTCATATACATGGATCCAACAAGAGATAGTGTCTAATTTTACTACGTAAGGGGATTTCTTTAATGACAAAAAAGGGGAAAAACAAATACCGAAAAATAACATTTTGCATTTTGCGGCCAATCATCACATCCGCTGCGATTTGCAAAAAAAAAAAAAACGAATTAAAAAAAAAAAAGAAACTAATCTAACCGGCGTGCCAATTTTCCAGGATTAAACGAGCCGATGTTCAGATTAAAATCTCATTTGTATCAATGTTAGTAAAGCCGTACCTCAAGTAGGAAATTTTAAAGGTCGTCACAGGTTTCCTTGTGTTATAATTACTTGCTTAAGAGTTCACATTGTTCATAACATGTGATAATTGCGTTGCAATTAGGAAGCAGTCAAGCATTCATGAATGTGGTTAGCAGCTTTTTTTTTTCCTCCTCCTCCCTCTTTCAAAAGTCAGAATTTTTTTATTCAATTATGAATTATGCATTCACATTAAGACCTCTGTTTTGATACAGCTAATAAATAGACGGCGGAAGAACGGTTATAATGAGTTTTTAACAAGGAAACGTGTGGACGGGTGAAGGTAATGCTGTTTTTTTTTTTTTCTTTTTTAATTTAAAGGGATCCCTTTTTTTTAATTCTTTGCGAGGAGGCTTGTTGGTTAATTCTGTATTAATAAGATATTGAAATGTGGAGTGCGCTGGGAATCAGTGAGCACAAAGCGCTACGAGGGGCTGGCGGTAGAAGAGCCCTTTTAAACGGTGGATGGCTAAACAGTAGTAAATGACAGAATTTAAACCAAATGAGCTACATTAGTGTAATAGGAGAAGAGCGTTGCATTCATGGGGTTTTCTCCCATTTGAGAACATATTCTGGGCGGGGGGAATATAAAAAATAAAAGAAGAAGAAGCAGCAGCTCTCTGCGTTGCGTTAAATTTGACTTGCACCCACGACAGGTCTGTCAGGATGTTATTATTGTCAGGCAGCCCCGGGGAAGAACAGTCTAATGATCTTGTAAGAGTGAGGAATGAGGCTTCCTTTAGAGGAGAAGGAACATTAAAGCGCCCGTAGACCCGGACAGGCCGCGCGTGAACCTTCCAGGTGTTGCACGGTGTTTGTGTGAAGACAGACGAGAGCAAATGAACACAGAGATGATTTTTGGGACAGCTGCGAGCCAGTTGTTTTCTAGCCCACTTATTTTGATGAGGCGCTTTGGGCCGTAAACAGGCGGAGATCTATGGATCTGTGGCATCCCGTGCTGACGGACTCAGTCCATCAGCAAAGGTGGGAAGATTGATGTCCACCAGCCGCCAAGGTCAGAGTCTGGCCACCGTGTGTGAAGCCAGTCACAACACTCTCCCTCCCTGCAGGTCTTGATGTTAGCCTATTCCCTCGTGTCCTCATGTACAGCTACCCCCGGCTCTTTTACCGCCCCGGCCTTACACTGGATCCTTTCCTTCCGGTGCCACTGCACGCGTTACCCTAAATGATTAAATTATCATTTGTTTTTTCTCGTGTAAGACAAATGAAAGGCAAGAGAGAGAAATGGGAGTGCCGTGCCAAATCTGATTATTTATCTCCTTAACAGATTGCTATGTTACAGTCCCCGAGCTGTGGTTACTGATGGTTGTTGGGAAGTAAAGTGGGCCACGCGCTTTGTGAGAAGCCCCCCACCCCTTCACAAAGCTGATGCAGCACTGTACTGGGAATTTGTGTCAGATACAGATCAGGCACATTTGATTTAAATAAGCAAATCATTGAATAAAGATGACCTGGCTCACAGGGGTATATCTCTATCTGTGCATCACAGTTCGTGGGCTGGGAAACAACGCGGGGCTGACAGATTGAGTGACTCAGGCTCTGGTCATATCAGGGATGTTGTTCAGACAAACAGAAATCCCAGCCTGTCTTGCCAGAGTGTTCTTTGAAACAACTAAAAGCAGGAACACGTGCCTCATCTTCGGTGTGTCAAGCCGGCAGTGATTGAATTTCTCCTCCTTCCTTAAGACGGAAGTGCAAAGCCGGTGAGTGATTCCTGTGGATGCACTTAAGGTTTTAGTTGCAGGCGTCGTTGTGCCTGGGAAGATTTTATATGACACATGAAACTAACTACATGGTACTTAGGGCCTGCTGTAAACCAATCTGAAGCCAGTCGGGAAAACAGGCCCATCAGCAGAGAGGCTTGTTTCTGTTGCATGACAAAAGGACTTGCAAAACCGCATCAATTAAAAGTTCATTAAGTTCAGCACTGGGAGGATGAGTGGATGCTCTCTATTTACGCCCAGGCCGGCCCAGCCCATTATCTTCAACCTGATTATTCAAATCCCTGGATTATAACACAGGCGTTTTTCTCAGAGCCTTGCTTAGAATAATCATACTTAATAATATTTCATTTTTTTTTTCTTCTTCCCGTGGAGTCAGATTAGAATTGAGTCTGCATCATCAAAAGAGAGAAATAATGCTCTTGATAGTTGTGCGATTTAAGCGTTCCAAAATTAACACAAGAAAGGATTATTGGCTGCGTGGATCTAAATTGGCATCATTCGGTATTTAATAAGGAATGTTTTGTTGTATCAGTCATCTTTTCTTAGTAATTGCACATTTGAAACTTCCTCGAACAGATGAGGTGGATGAGAATCACCTGCTCGGTTTTTCTGACAGATCTAAGATACTGTGAGAATATTCAGACTGAGACTGCCGTCTTCACTTAAGCTCGTGTTAAACTGCCGCTGACATCGTCTTTAATCTCTGACAGTCAGCGAGAGGCGAAGGGGCGGGTGGAGGGGGGGTGGGGGGCTGCCAGCTCTTGCGTTATGTCTTCTCCGATGTTTCATGGAGCCCTCAGCCGGAGCTGGTTCTCGCCTCTTCCTGCCACCGGTGCTCACCTTGTTTGCTCGCTTGCGACAACGTGTGATGGAGCGAGCGAGTCAATATCCTCCCCTGCGATTTGTCTTTCACCACACAGAGAAAAGAAGACGTTCAGCCAGACGCTGGATGAAGGACTGGAAGCTTGTGGATACTGTCAACCGTGTGGACAACTAACGTCCATTTTCTCTGACTGTGCTGGAGCTTTGAAACACAGAAAAGAGGATAAGTCTGCAAAGGTATATATTTAAAACCAATAGCTGCTTTCTATTTGCCTCTCTCCATCAGCTAATATTAGCATTTCCTCTTGTGGTGTCACTCCGATCCTCCCTACAACCTCCCATGTCCCTCCCGGCTAGCAGCCCCCTCTTCACCTCCGAGAGCATGCCCGGTTTGCAGCGCTAAACATGTTTTCATCGGCATTGCTTTCATAATGACGCGTAGGTTTTGATCACTGAAACATGAGTCAGATGTTACGCAGTGAGCTCATGGCGCCTGGAGGCTCCTCACCAGCAGTTCAAAGATCAGGCTTTGGTGCAAGAAAACAAGCAAACGTGTAAGATGCCAAATTAATTCCTTCCTTAAAGACGCACACACACACACACACACACACACACACAGCTCAGAGAGCAAACACCGCTCATAGATGATACACCCAAATTTCGAAAATATGATCCACCCAGTGATTTTGTTTTTCATGGCACAAAACGGCTTATTGTTCCTGCCGTGTTTTCTTTATTTCTAAACTGACAGGTTGATGAGTGAACGTCAACAGGTTCCTAGTACACAAGGAAATGTTTTCCCTTAAGGAGATCAGGTTACACCGCAAATCTAAACGTTCTCAAGGAAATGCAACAGCTACACTTCTCATAGTGATTACTTTAAATCTATAAAAGAATCGTAATCTGTGCGGAAATAACGATCAGGAAAGCCATGCTCAAATGTCTTCACTGAGTCTCAATGTGGGCGCGTGGAGAAGTTGTTAAGGCGCGTGTGAAATAAAGGAAGAACTTACGCTTCCCTCTTGTGACTCATGTACTGCCCGTTGGTGGAGGCGTGCTGGTTGTGGAGGGGGTTCTTTGGCGGTGCCGGGGAGGACAGGTCAAGGCCCCGGTGGCCGTTGTTGCTGCCGTTGTTGTGCTCCTCCTTCACGTGAGCATTTGTCACCTCTTTCCACAGCTGCTGCAGCTCTGCTGGAATCATGCCTGAGACAAACAAATTGGATAATTAAATCAATTAACAGCTAATCCAAGTCTCTTCTTCATCGCTTAATTAAATCAAAGCGTCTGTAAACAAAGCCGAGTATTAATTAGAAAATATTCCACTACAGGGCGATGCACCGGGCTCCCTCCTCTTCTCTCTCTCTCTGCCACCTCCTTTTCTCCCTCCCGTTTTTCCCTGTGATCTGAAGCGTGTTTGTACACACAAATCCCTGGCATTCACGCAAATTTCATGCCCAGAGTAAATAATTAACATCCAGACAAGGCATGAAATCTGAATAATCACCATCATTTTCTCCCAACAACAGAGATGTGCAGAACACACACGACAACAACAACAAAAAAAAAAAGTTTACAATAGCAACACTAGAAAACATCCCAGCCCTGTCTCCTTGAGAAACAGGACCCTGGGGTAATATTCTCAAAAGCGCATTAATGTGCAAAATACTTAAAGCTCTGCACCGCCTACAATTGACACAGAAGACTTAAACCTCATTTAACAAGTCAAGCCCACTGCAGCTCACAGGGCTCTTTGAAAAAAGAAAAAAAAAAAATCCCTTGAAGACACAAGACATTTTTCTGTGTGCTGGAAACAGAGCAGGTGTTTTTTTTTTCCTGCCTGTATGAGTGACAGTGATACCGACACCCAGGGCCAGACTCGGGATGAAGAAGGATAATGCTGTGTTTGTGCACCCCACTTTCCATGTCCCAGAGAAGAGAGCCTTTGTTGGGGCACAATATATGTATATATATATATATATGTCCATCTATGGTGTGTCTGTTACTATTCTGGAGTAAGTCTGCGTCCCGTTGACACAAATGAGTTTAAAGCTGATGTGTAAAATAAGATTAAACATCAGGGGCGAGACATTTTCAGTCAAAGCATCGTGCATCTGGGCGAGCGCAGAGCCTAGAGCCCAGAATATGTGCGCTCATATTTGGATTGGGGATTCAAATCGGTGCTTAAATAAGCCACATGTTTTAAGCAAGCTGTGGAAAAAAAAAAAAAAAAGAAAAAGCCCTCGGATATGTGGTGAGTTTAACCACAGAGCAAATGGGCAAGACCACTCGTTTAACATTACAATTAATTAAATCCATTCTCAAAATGAGCACGGGCAAATGAAAGATGATTTGCACATGCTTATCTGCTCGGGTTTATATTCTCCATACCCCCCCTCGCCCCCCCTCCCATCCCATCCTCCCATCCTCCCTCCTCCCTGTTTCTCATCACCAGCTCTATAGATACCAGAAGTGCTCCTTTCAAGCACCAGATTGTAATACATTGTGTGCAAAATGCTTAGTCTTAATTTATTCCTGTTGTGGAAAAAATAACTGTGAGGTGAAGATCTCAATACGATCAGCAAAAATATTTTTAATTTGATAAGCTACTAAAGATTTTAATTATGCTGGTAATGGAGAACATTGGCCTAATGAGGCGGAGGACTCCAGAGAGACGCAGGGGCTAAGAACTGTGAAATGAGTCTGATAGGATTGCTGTAAATTCACACTAGATCGTTTGCATATCAAAGAGCAGGAAATGATTGCAGGACAAATCAATAACCTTTCCACGTTCCAAGGAGCGTCTTTCCTCATTCGAATATCTCAACACACTCGCTCTGTTCTGTCCGCCTCCATTCCCCCTTATTCTCTTCAATGCCTTGATGTGCCCTAATCGAAGTGCACGTCCGTGACAGGCTAAACATGGTTAATACTGCTGGTTTGTGTTATAGCATGCTAATCCCCTGCTTGTTGATTTCCAGTTGCATTATCAAAGGCTCCATTGTTGTTTTCGACGGTGTAAGGACACTTTGGAGCAAAAGTTTTTTTCTTTTTTCCTCTACGATAGCTGGTTTAGAAGAGGAAGGTCACCGGTGATGCGAGTGTCCTGCGCTCCGACAGCGGGAACAATCATTTTCCCCCCACTTGGTGCCCGGTGACAGTGGGCGATGTATTTTTAGCCGATGTGCTTGACAGGGCAGCCCACACTGGCTCAATTACCCAGCAGTCCTGGTGACCCCAACACCACTGTTTACTCAGATGAAACCGCAGCGGATAGACTGGCCTGATGAGAGAGGTAACGGAGTGGGACCAACCTGTCTCTTCCTGGGTCTGCTCTGTAGTTTTATTGCCCTCTGTTCGCCTCGTCCCTCTCTAACCCTAACCTCTTCAAACTCAACAACAGCTATGGCTCATGATTCCACATAAATGACAATAAAATACCATTACACAAATGTCTCGGCAGCTATTATATTTTGGTGTTTGGACAAAACGCATTGAGTTTCTCTCCATAAGATTACAGCGGGACACATAATGACACTGATCTGTAAATCCCTTTCCCTTGGATCCCCAGTTTGTCCATCCTTTAAGCGGCCGATTGGTTTATCTTTCCTCTTTCCATTTTTCAACACAACTGTTCGACTCATTACGACTGGGAAATACGGACAAGCACTTTAAAAAATGTATGTTGTTGGGACACTTGATTGATCACCGG
Organism: Chelon labrosus; assembly: GCF_963514085.1. NCBI lineage: Eukaryota > Metazoa > Chordata > Actinopteri > Mugiliformes > Mugilidae > Chelon > Chelon labrosus. The sequence continues at coordinate 3,752,157 of NC_140340.1, forward strand.
CCTCCCAACTCAATTTTACCTCTGCAGGTAGCTCTGGCACCGAGACAGGCCGAGCTCTTCAACCTTTTCCTGTCCTTGTCCCCCTGTACCCAGGTGACCATGTTCAAGCAAGCAGAAAGTTGATTTAAGGTTCATAATGACATCAGTTGCAGGCCATCATCCTCCAAATAAAAAATGGCCCCCGGCGCTCCGGGCTCTTTAAACTGCGCTGTTACTTCTCACACACAGTGCCGGTGCCATGGGGGGGACAGTGACATCGCTATTAGTTTATTGTTCCGTCAGTCTGGGACCTTTACTGCACCCCTGTTTATGTTGCCGTAATCACTGGCCTGCTGATATGCACCCCTTAGGTCTGAAATATGTCCTGTCCCACTGCTGCAGGAACTATTACCAGTAGCCCAGCGCTGGATGTATCAATCACTGACAGGTCAGCCGCATTACCCACCGCTGTCCCTGATGTGCTGCTGTTCTGTGAGCACTTCATGGCTCGCCACATTCTTTGCTTTCACATTACCGACAAATTTGTCTTGTCACTGTCCCACTGGCCTTTCCTGGACAGATTAAATGATGTTGTGCCGCTATAAGAACTCACTCTCTGGCAGATCAGCCTCAGAGGGCGGCGAAGGTCCATTTCAGCCAAGATGTGCACAAACCTGGCCACAAAAAAAAAACATGCAAAAGCAGACACATGCAGCACCTGAGCAACTCGAGGCAGGAAAAGAACCCCTGACTCACTTATCAGGTCAAGAGGACAGGCTTTTTGCGAGGCGGGTACGGGAGGAGGGGGGGCAGTTGGATCAAATTTATATTTATGAGAGTTATATCCTCCCCAAACACATTGTTGTAATTTATAACAGATACAGTCGGGCCGCTTCCAAGACTTTGAACATTAATGTCAAAAGAATTTACGACAACGGAAACAAATTATACTCCAGATAATGTGAGCAATTGTTTTTCACTCAAAACTGCTATCTACAAGTTTATACTTAATTAGTGCTATCAATTTTTTGAAAAGCTAATTCAGATGCATTCCTTCAGTGCGTCGGCTCGGCAGAACAAGGACTGTGATTTGTCTCGGCGAAAAACTGTAACTGAGAAGAAGACTGAGCTGTAAACTGCACGGTGGAACCCAAAAGCACCTTTAATTACAGATACACCGGGCTGTTATTTAAAAACCCTTTTGTTGCTTTCATTGTCTCCGCAAAAATAAATAATTATATTGACATCTACATTTCTAAATGAAAGGAATAAAAATCATCGGTTAAAAAAAGTCACGGCAATTAACCGCTCCCAAGTTTGAAGCCATAATCACTGGGACTCAACCGGAGCGGATCGCCTCATCGCTTCCGACGCAGTGCTAACTGCTAGTGAGAATGCTGCAGATTAGATCTAAGCACCATAGGCCCGGCCCGCCGATGCATGAAAGGGTTTAGTGATGTGGAAAACAGAAAGGTCATCAATAACTTCAAACAGTCAAGCAGAAAATGTGTAGGATAGGAAGACTAACTGGGGGCCCGGAGCACTAGCCTAAGTGTTGTAACATCTGTCGGAGACGCAGGCTGAACCATCGGTGGACTTTCCAGGGGCAAACTAACCAGGTTTAACAAATCATTTGGATGTTTATGTAAGCACAAACTTATTATTTTAGGGTGAATAATTCTTCATAAAAAATAAATTAAAAGTTAGGATTTCTCTCAGGATTCAGGATATGACAGCTCATGGGTTACGGTGTTCTACTGTATGCACAATTTAGCCAGAAACTAGGAGTGTCGTGTGATAGCTTCCTGTTCCTGCGAAAGTAATAACTAAAATTCAATCATTAATTAAACCAGGAGCAAACACGGTAAAAGGTAAAAGGATATAAACCCCGTACGTGCGCCCTCTTGACGAGCCGCCTCACAGGTGGGCATGTGATGATGACACAGAATAAACAGGATGTTCTGAGCCTCTTGTGAAATTTATCAAAAGTACAGTACATAGCCATATCACTCTTATGATGATTTACTCAAGGGGCGTGTGAGTGTTTGCCAGACATCTGACACACAGCAATTCAGCGAAGCACACTCACAACACAGCGGTGCCCCACGCCTGTGCCATTGGCAATTGTCTGTGTGAGCGGATGAGTGATTCCATACCCAGTCCAAACAATAACACCACTGTACAAACCGTGTTTGTGTTTGCCTATTACCTAAGCACCCCCCCTGCCCTCCCCCCTCCACCGAAAGAAAAAAAAAAACCCTCCCATTTTTTATCTTGTTATTACAAAACTGTTTGTCTTAGCTGGGAATGAATAGCAAATGTCATGTTCTTAAAACCCTCGTGACGCCGTCTTTGTCACGAGGGGGGCGGCCGCTCCTTAGCACAACATAAAAGAATAAATAAAGAAATAAACTTGGCCAAACAACAAGTATTGACTCCCTATCGAGTAACAGGCGGTTTCACAATGACAAGTTCACTGGCAGTTTACGAACAATAGGTGCAGTCTTCCTCCTGGCTGAAGGAGGGGGCTGCCACCAGGATGCCAATCACAGACACATTGACAACGAGTCCAAGGACAAAGTGGATCTGACACAGTGGGATGTCTCACTTTTTATAAATGGATCAAATCAAACTGCAGCCGTGTAGTAAACTATGCTTTGCCCTGGACTAAAAATATAAAGGTGCTCTTCAGTAAATAATAGAAGGAGGGTTTACTGAGGTGTGTCCTGGGTCAGTGTGCAGTATGTGGTTACCTACTTAAGTCGTGCATTGTTCACTTGGGTTAGGTAAATTTGTACAGGTATTGTAGAAGAGGAATAACAGTGGCAGGTCAAAACGCTCTGAGTATACTGTGATACACCTACACAAGCTGTGATGCTTCAATAGATTCCTGTTAAAAGTGATAATATTTACAAAGAGTGCTGCGCGGTGTTCAGTCACTGGAATCTCATGAATGTTTCACTATATGTGGAGTGAAACTAGTAGAAATGGCATAATCTAACGTTTCCCCCAGAGTCTTTAGGATGAAAGGTCTGTGAAGCATTGATTTCATGAAGATTGTTTGAGTAAAAATGTGTTAGCATGCGCCATTAATAGACTGAGACAGGCTAAACTGAGCACTGAATAAGTCCTCTAACTAGACAGTTAGAGAATTGGCCAGTATCAGCCGGATATTTAAATACAAGGCCAATCATTTGACACATCGACAGACCCAGAACCCTCAAATGTTTACCCAGCAGAAGGATAAAAACTTTCTCTTCAAACAAACATTAGTGCATGCAAAGCGAAGTCAAATGTCAATGCACGGTTTCGCCGCGGAGCCAAAACCGCGAAACAGCGGTCCGACTGGAACGGAGGAAGTGTTGCTGCATGCAGATACTGACCCTGAGCGAGGGAGTGCAGTGGCAGGCCGGTCTGTCCCGGCTGGATGGTGAGCAGCCCTTGCCTCTGGAGGTTGAGCAGGTGCTGCTGCTGGACCTGCTGGACCTGCAGGAGCTGCTGCTGGAAGGCCAACTGCTGTGCTGACACCTGTTGCTGATGGAAGACAGAGAGGGGGGGGGCACACGATGAGCTGACGTAGATTTCAGTTCTGTGCATTACATTTTAACTCCAGGGTCACAGAGATCATAGTTAAGGTTGTAAAGTTTAACACTTTAAGAAGAATATGTGCGTGAGCGTGCTAACACACAACACCACAGTGAAAATTTCATAAATTTAGTGTGGGGGGGGGTTGTCTTTGCCCACTTAAGACAGGTAGAGTATACATCTCTCTCTTAATTAACGAGGAGTCGGGAGTAAAATGACAAACAATGAAACAACATAGTTAATCATTCATAATAAGAGCCACAGGAATTTAATTACAGCCATTCATAATTCAGCAAACAACGTGTGACTAAATCAAAGTGCTTAATAACCACCCTAGCAACTCTCACAACTCTCCCAGGCATGGCGCTGAGCTCGGGGATACGCTCATCCCCCAACCAGCGCAGCAAGCTGTGTTCAATCGAGACAGAGCTGTTTTTGTTAATCTCTCTGTATTTCGTCCGTCTCATCAAGAAAATGAAACGCTGGTGTGTCCTTCACAGATTTGTGAAGGGGTCAGGGGGGGTGGGGGCTGTGAAAAGTGAAACGTGTGAACTTGAATAAGTGATATGAGAGCGCAGAAGAAAACGGCAAGGAAAAAAAAGGATAGGATGGTCAGAATAATAAATAGAAGGAAATGATCCAATATCCCCAGTCTCCTATGAGTCAAAACACACGAGAGATGTTGTTTAGATAACGGGGGCACAGAGGAACAACGGGGGCGCAGATGAGCGACGAGAACTTTCAGCGCCTTCATCCAACAACATTTCTGTAATTTGTTGCCGATTGGAAAAAACAAAATAAAAATGATCTACCGTGACACCTTGTGTATTTTCTGACAGAAATAAGCATGTCCGAGGCCCAACAGGACACTAGGTCTGTTTATGAGTATACAAGGCCAGTTGTCAAGCGAGTGGGTGGAGAGGGGGGGCACTAAAAGCAGCGCCGGGGCTGCCAAGCTGTGCACCGCACCCTTTTACCAAACACAGGATACACCACTTTGTTTACTTCTCACAATTGAGTGCATACAAAAAAGGTCTCAGTGCAACACGGCAGTCAGGTCACCGGCTCTGAACCCGCTGAAACAGCCAGATAAAACGGGTCCCCTCCACCCACCAAGAGTCGCCTGGCTTGTCAAAAAGGTCCAGCAGCCTTCCTTTCCCTTCCTCTTGCTCTCTCTGCCGCCCCGCACCCAGCACTGGTGCTCCTGACTAAAAATAAAGCTCTGGGCAGCGTTGCTCTATTACAGCAGGCGAGGTCGTCTCATTGGATCAATCAGGGGGGAGAAGGAACATGGATGGTGGTGGCGGCGGCGGTGGCGGCGGTGGGGAGTATCTACATTCCAAAAAGGAGAGGCGAGAAAGTGAACCGGAGAAAGAATATTACGACGAAAACTCAGGATGCAGGTGGCCTGTGATCTTGTGTGATCCGTCCCTTCCGTCTGTGTGAGAGGAGTTTCTCATGTCTTTAGTGTTCACCGGCTCCTCCCTGACAGCCTGAGATGAAGATAATAGTTCGACGGGGGTGCGAGTTCACGAGGAACAATGTCTTTCATCAAAAAGCTAAATAAATAGAGGGTGGCTTTTCAGAATAAAAAAAAAAAGAAAAGGAAAGAAAGAAAGAAAGAAAGAAAAAGCATTGCAAATGAATTTAACTCTTTCTTTTTTTTTTTTTTCTCCTCTTCTGGTCCCATCAGCTGACAGCAGCTCCTGTGCGCTCCCAGCATGCAGACACATTAAAAAGCCCAGACCCAATAGACCAAATAAGAGGTTAACAAGAAGTGGCACGAGGGAGAGAAAAATACAGTCCCTGACAAATGATAAAGAGTGGCACTGGCAGGCCTTTATTGTCGGGCTTCAAATATAAAGTTAAAGATCTTTGAAAAACTAAATTTTGATGTCTTTAAAATAAAAGAGGCACAAAGCAACAACAGGGGGTTATTGTCTGGGAGCCACAGGGGAGTCACTGCATAATTCTTATTCTGTCTTTTCATGGCTGCGAGAAATGCGGGTGAAAAAAAAAAAAAAAGAAAGCGAGAGAGTGAGAGAGCGAGAGAGAGAGAGAGTGAGAGAGCGATAGGAAGAGAAAGAAAACATCGGCAGAGGGGTAGAGCCTCTTGAGGCTGCATCCATTTCCTGTGATCATACATAATATGCTTCAAAAGTAGTTTTTTCTTTTATTCTCATGCTCCATTCAACTGATCAATTGCACCTCCTTGTCCCCCCCTCCCCTCTCCTCTCCCCTCCCCTCCCTCCCTCCCCCCCTCTTTTCTCCCTTGCTCCTCAACTGTTTACATCAGATGCGACTCGGTGACAGGTCCTATCTGAGGCCGAGGAGCTCTGCTGTCATGTTGATTTATGGGAGCATCACGCCACAACTTGTCCAAACTGAAGCCCGCAGTTCATTAATTAGGGAGCTACGACTTTGAAGTTGGGAGCTTCGACAGCGCACGGACGGGTGTGAGTGTGAGCATGCGTGGATTGCCATGCGTGTGTGTGTGTGTGTGTGTCTGCTTTTAACGTTGTGCTTAATTTTCTGGGGCTCCCTTTGCTCTCCAAACACTGGAACTCAACGGGGACAAGAGCGAAAGAAAAATCCCCAGATTGTCTTTGAACTTTCTTTTGGCTGCACAATAATAATTTGGTTTGTCCACAGTGATGCCCGTATCCGCCTGTCATTAACACGCAGTAATGCCGCCGCCTATACGAGCAAGCCCTGCTGCACTACTACGGGGAGCACAGTCGAGAAAGAACAAAAAAAAAAAACCCAATACAGGCAACAAAGCTGGGAGAGCTCTCTGCACTGATATCTCACAATTACATGCCTTCTCTTCCTCTGCCATTTCCATGTTAATTACCACGAGAAAGCCTCTCAGATTTATATGCTCCGTGTTTCTGCCTTTCATTAAAGTCCTACACAAGGCTCACAGGAGCGGTCATCTCTTTGTTGCATAGGACACTTGTTTACTTAAAAAAAAAATAGAACAATGGACTGACTCCAGCATCTTTAAAAAAAATAAATCTACATTTAATGTGGGGACACGTCCAGAAAAAGAGACTCTGTATTCTTAGCACAGGATCAGTCAGTTGTTACCATTTATCCAGCAAGTATGACATGCTAATCAGAAGCATGAGTGCACTTGATTCCACCCTCCACCCCCCAAACACCCCTTCTCCTGCTTTAACCACAGTCTGAAAGCAGATGGAGCAGAGGGAGGGAGGGAGGGAGGGAGCACACATGCCTTCCATGCTCTGTCTGGCCAACGTTTTGGTTATGGCAGGCGGTTGGAGTGATGTCAGCCTACCTCTTTACTCTGCTTGCTGCCTGCATGTTGCTGCTGCTGCTGCTGCTGCTGCTGCTGCTGCTGCTGCTGTAGGAGCTGGAGGTGGAGCTGTTCCTGCTGCTTCTTGTAGAACTCTTGGAGTTGCTGCTGCAAAAAGACACACAATGTGGCGACGCATGAGTCAAAACCCGGCAGCGGGAGAATTTTCAACACTTTGAGGAGCGTCGTCTTTGAGGCTCGGAGACGAGACGAGAGGAAGAGCAGCGGTTCAAAGTGAATTTATCTTTGTGGAGAACGGTCTACACATAAGAAGATTTTCATTTCAAACAGAGACGTTCACCATTTGAAATATGATAGCCCTGTGAAAGGGGGAAAAAAAAGAAGAAAAGATTCATGTAACGAGTGTCGGCCGTACATTACCTGCTGTAACATGAGGGCCTGTTGCTGCTGGAGAAGAACCTGGAGCTGCTGAGGGCTCAGGACTTGCTGCTGAAGGATCTGCTGCATCTGCTGTGGAGTTATCACTTGAGGTGTCATCATAGCCACTGACACTGGAACCTGCACAAAGACGGAGCAGAATTAAAACCAATCCATCCTCTGAATCTAGGAATTCATCTCAAGCGTCATCTTGAAGTGCGACAAACACACACCCACCCACACATTTTTAACCCCTCTAACCATTATGACACCACACCAGAGCGAGACGGGCTAAAGGACACAAGACAGCCACGCATGCATCGTGCCTTTGAGCAGATGCGGAGTGTATACCCAAAGTGCTGTCCTTTCCTCACCCCTGCTCACACGCAAACCCCCTTAACATCATCCTCCGCTATGATCTGCATCGCGTCGTTTACACAGCGTGGCAAATATGTCATACCTGAAGACGTGAAAGATCGCCTCAAAAATCTGCTCGTCGCACGCGCACGACATGTCATGTGAGAGCATTTCATTAGAGACGCTGTCAACAGCGATCTATTATTGTGAAGATATAGAGAGCCTGGGGAGGGAGGGAGGGAGGGAGTGTGTGTGTGTGTGTGGAGGGGCATGGCAAAGAACACACAGGCCTCTAACTAACTCCCAGAAGAAAGGTGTGAGTGCACGACTCCCAAAACAAGTGATTTGTTGTGACACCGAAAGAGCCCCCACAGTTGTCAGGGTGCCTTAATTGCCACGGCGACGTAGGAGACTCGGAGTGTGTCTGGATGCTGCCACTCACCGCCATGATGTGCAACACCATTAAAAGCTCCTTTCCCTGACATTTGGGTGACAAACTGCGGCTAAGACGCGCTTTGATACCGCTGCGTCTTTTTTTTTGTTGCGATTGTTAACGTGTTACGGCGAAGGTGTTTCCGTGTACATGCATAAGTGCATAAGTGAGCGCGTCTCGGGCTGATGTCAGCGGCTGATAGAGCAGACGTAGCCGGTGACAGTGTGTCTTCACCAAGGTTACCCGAATTGTGCGGCCACCTCGCGGCTAATGACGCCCCCTCTTTGAATTTTTCATGCTTTTCTGAACGTAATTTAGCTGTTTAAAATCTTGTCCGGTAACTGAGGGGCTTTCCTTGACGCACGCCCTGCATGCATATCACCTTATTCACTCTCCCCATTGTGGCATTAAACAAAAACAAAGCGGTGCCATAATGAACAGCTTGTACCGAAAACACAGGAGGAAAGGGCAGTGATGTCAAATAGGAAGGACCAGCTTTGATGCTCTCCGTTAACTTTATTGAGCAGTGCCAGACTATACTGGGCTGTGTTCTTGCACCCACCCCATCCCACCCCCTCCCCGAGAGGATGAAGGAGGCTGAGCCCCAGCCAGGACTAACACACACTTCACATTTTTCATTTCCAGCACAAGAAGGCGTGAGGGTGCGAGGAGGAAAATGCAATATTAATTCCCCCCTGTATTATGTCTTAATATGCAGTTCATCTTGACTTTTGCACATGACTTGTCCTGTCATTTGCATAGCCCCGGCCTCCCATTTCCTAATTTCACAGTCATTATCCACTGAAGTCCTTTTTTTCTGGGCATCACTAATTTTGATGAACTATTTTGAAGGTCAACCAACAGCCCTCGCCTTTGCTGACATGCAAGTCCTATACATAATGTGACATACAGCGCCATATCTAAGCGTGACATTGAACCTCCTATGTGCACATAAGATAAATAACAATGCCGTCTTTTATTATTATTTTTTTTTAAATCTACTCCATCGTATTTGTCATGCTCTATTTTTTTTACTAGCGTGCAAAAGCTGCAAATTGTGTCTTATTTTCAAATGTATAATCATTTTGTCATGCCATATTACACAGTGTGATGTGGTGGTGGTGGTGGTGGTGGGTTGACGGGGGCTTTGAGTTAACACTGAGGTTTTACACACTTCTCAATAACTGCCAATTTCATTACAAAACTACACTGAGATTTCCTTCAACTGTTTTTATTTTACACCTGAGATGTATGTCTCATCACGGTTTTCACACTTGTCAGGATCGTCTGGCTCAGTGTAACTACAGCTACAGCAGCTTCCTCTGTGCACAGCCCCAGCAAGAGGCTATTACAGACCCCCATTTTATTACCCATTACTACTGAGGTCATTAGCAGCGAGAGGGATTGTATGCTTCTTAACCTATTGATCAATGTAACTACTACCATTTAATCCTGTGCTGAAGGAGTGAAAATCTCCCTATGACTGGGTCCTATTGAGTGGAAGGGGCGGGAGGAGCACTTTAACTGAAAAATATTGCCCTGGCCGCCGTATCATGCCCATTTAACGCAAACACAGGACGCCAGTCGCCATTTAGAGCACTCCCGTATGGTGCACTCCCTTATCCCTCGGATAACATCATAACTCCAGATGATGATCCACAAAAATATATCGCCATCTAAAGATAGTCTAAAAGGAGGCTCGCACTAGGCTAATAACTGGAGGGATCCACCGAGCCCAGCTCTAATCTGCTGCTCCACCGATACCGGGGGTGTGAAAAAGAGGACATTCTGAGGATGCCAGGAATAGCTGACGTTTATGAATTTCACAAAGGTGCGGTGCTCTCCAGGTGCCTCCCATACATAAACATTCAAACCTGGAACGTTCTCACACAGCTGCAGAGTGACTGGAGGCAATACACTGTACCAGCACGGGCCTGCTGGCCAAACACACACAGACAAACACACACATATGCACAGATCTATACTGTGCTAAAATGTTAACTGTCACAAGTACATACAGGCATATGTGCAGCTCGTAACGTACTGTACAGGAAGAGCAAACACATATTTTACACGTACGGTAAAAAGAAAACTTCAAGTATATATTCTAAATATGTTAGAAAGAAAACATTTAGGAAAAGATTATATATTATTAATGTTTAAATGTTTTTTTTTATTATTTCAATGGAAAACAACCACTATCAGATTATTCCTTTTGTTCTCTGACCATGCACTAAGACAAAGCATCTATCACTGAAGGACACCTACAGGAAGACAAATCCAAAATATGATTCCCTCTCTAAAGAGATCAGAAAATGCTAAGAGAGCCACTGAGTTAATGAAGATGCTCCCCAAACAGCCCTCCTCTCAGAAGTCAGAGGTCAAAGGCCGATGAAACGGAGCAGGGTGAACGGTAGCCTCTTACCCTGCACCAAGACAATTAAGAGGAACAGGAATAAGGGACAAGGAGGTGAGAAGTTTCATTTGGCCGTAAAGGTGCAGCTTGTTCTGAAAGAGGAGAAGGGGAGGAGAAGAGAAAAGGCAAAAAAAATAAATAAAAAAATTATCAAATTTTCATTTGTGCTCCCCGGGGTCATCTTGTTTTGTGGGGGCATCAAATGGAATGGAGAAGTAAAAAAGAAATAACAAGCCCTAGAGAAATCACAGAGCCTAGTCCGTTTGATGCTGTTGTTTTACCTTGGCCTGCTGTGGCGCAAGGAAACGACTTCCCCTCCTCGCTGCGATCTCCTGCATGAAAATGTCGCCCGAAATGAGGATTTCACGGGAGCCATTGTACTTAAGTGATGTGTGAACGTAATTAGTCGTCGACAAGACTGCAAAGACTAATTCTGATATTACCCATTCAGGTTGATTGAAATCTCTGAAGTGGAGAACGTTTTATTTCCCCCACGAACAAGTAGACGCGGCACATTCACACCAAGCTCCTTTTTCTCAAATAAAAACAGTGATAATGATGATAATTAATAACTCCTTAATATGTAAACAGATTGAAATAGTACTTAAATGTTTAGAAAACAACACGCCGCGGATCATTTAGTGAAACTACTAAATTTTAAAAAGTGGGACGCAACTATTAATCTCCACATATGTTTTAAAGACGACCACGATTCCTTCCTCGTCATCCACAATCAAGCTGTTTTAAAAATATTTACAGCTCAGATAAACAGGATAATCACAGCCACATTCTGTCTCCATGCACTATATATTCTGGATTCGGGGTGGAGCTGGGACTCGAAACTATTTGCAAGCAACTGTAAAAACAAAAGTTAAGATTGCATTTTAATTAACTCAACGACTGCAAACAAACAGGTTTTTCTTTTCTTTCTTTCTTTCTTTTTTTTTGTGCCGGAGCTCGGCCCAGTGTTGGGTTTTAAACAAACAAGCTGCGAAGCGGCGAAAGTGAGCGAGCTCTGAACGCCAGCAATAAGAGCTGAGTGAGTGAGCTGAGACCTGGACACTGGAGGCAAACCACCTCTGCAGGTGACCAGTGCTGAGGGGAGAGCACCCGGGACACCTTCCCTTCCTTCTCCTCAAACACACACACACCTTAGCAACCATCCTTAGTTTAATAATTTTATTGTGCAATAGAAAAAATATCCTATAAAATATTTATGTTAGCAATTAATTAAAAATGGTAAAATATCCTTATTAATAGTAATAGCTAAAATAACACTGATGCAGTTGCATATTTAGATTTTTTAGTTTTTTCTAAACTAAAAACAGAAACAAAAAATAAAAAGCAACAACTGCTTCATGCATTTTCACGTCCTGTCACTCTTTTTGACCTTTCAAGCCACACCTCCGAGTGTTTCTTTTTTTTTTTAACCATACATACGACTTCTGAAACCAGGCTTACAAACCAAAGGCGCCTGCTAAGAGCTGCACACCGCTCGCTGCTCGCTGCGTTAACCTCTCTGCCATCTCACTGTCACCGAATGCCCGCAGTCTACCAGCTCTGCACGACGCATGCATGTTTTTTTTTTCCAGATACATTATTTGACTCAGTTAAGATTTAATTAAGATCACAGCCTCTAAAATCCCTTTCAAATGAAACCGTAGTCAAAAGACAATGGCTGACACGTCCTCACACCGATTGTTTCTATTCTCTGCACATGGGCAGCACAAAGTTAATCCTTGTTTCCATGACGGCAGACAACAATTATGTTGCTTCTTGACACTCGCAGTGTTGTTGTGTTGTGTGATTCACAAACAGTGTACAGACGGTTAATTAAATTTTATTGAAAAAAATAAATAAAAATGTCATCAGAAGATTTATAGCTTTAAGTAAAAATTCCTATGTGCCAAACTTTTCTCTCCTTAATAATCCACCCTTATTGTTTTAGGTTCAACGTGTCAATACCCTCGTGTCCCTTAACGTTTTTAACAATACACTGAGATGAGTGGTGAAAAAGACCTTCCGTCATAAAACACTCTGCACCGTGTAATCTCATCATTATCCCACCATCTGAACCTTCCGAAACACATGGCATCTCAAGTGTAGAGTTAATCTTCCCATTTGAAACAGAGACGCACATACTCCAAGCAGTAATGACCCTTAAAAAAAAACATGAATGTAAGCCTTTTTCAAGTAAAAACACGTTTTAGTCGGCAAAGCCAGTGAATAACAGCAGAGAGCAGCTGGTGGCTCACTATATCACTGCTCAACTATTCCCCCGTCTCTCCTCTCTGTCCTGCCTGCCTGCCTGCTCCAGTACAAAGCAAAGACCGTCCCTGTAAAGGATATCCCAGCGAGCCGTGGGGCTCTGCAGGCTGCTCCCTGTGCCCCCCTCCACGGGTACACAGCTAATATCTGGTTGCCTATGTCATGGTTTAGAAATGACAGGTGCTGGCAGCCCCTCGCCTTGACAGGCCACTGCACAAATAACGCCCCTGCCTGAAAGGGCTAATGCACTACTAATGAACAATAAATCAACTTTGATTACAAACTGTCAACCCAATCAGCTCGCACTCCAGCTCTCCCAAACTGCGAGTCTCGGCTCCACAGCTGCACGGCATTACGGTGAACACTGCCCCGTTTAAGGCTCCGCTCTCCTCCTCCTCCTTAAACCATCTGATTGTCCCGTCCACTGCTCTGCTCCTTCCCTCCTGTCGTTCAGGCGCCCACTTTCTTAGCACTGATGCAAAGTGCTGGAACACTGCCCCCCAACCAAAAAAGTTTTAGCTAAATAGTTGAGTGCAAACAGACAAAAACGACAGTACGGCAAAGTCAAACGTGTCTTTTTCTTCTATATTTGCATCAGTGTATGACTTAAATTATAGCAGTACATATACCTGAGCTCATTAAAGTAGTATTTAGCCACTAAAGATTGAGTCAAACGGGACTCAAACTCAGAATAATGGAGCAAAATGACTGTAACCTTCCCTCCTAAATGTACTTTGCAAACCCTTAGTTGCAAGTACACACACACACACACACACAGAGAGAAGTGCACACACGCACACCGACATTCACACACACGCGCTAACTTTTCGGAAAGATGCGAGCGACGACATTCGGAGTGACAGCGCGTCTCCAACGTGGTTTGTGGTGACGATGTCAAATCCCGAGCCGTGCCAGCCCGTGTCTTAATTCACTGTGACATCACGAGGAGAGTGAAGACGAGTCCAGGCCAGAGCCCCGAGAGCACGCAAGAGCCTGACCCGGACTCATTAACTCACATCAACAAATCATCAGGAAACAACACAACCAGCAAAGAAAAGAAAAACAAGACAAAACAACAACTATAAAGCATTTCAGCGCCTCAACCCTGGAATATTCTTAACAGGGAAGAACAACAAATCATTTTCTGAGAAAAGGCACACCTGTCTCCTGCTTTTCCTAGAACTTTTTATGCCTCAAACAACACATACTACAGCACCAGATCCTGCTTAACAGGTTAGCTCACTGTCAACAGAGTAAACTGAACTAATCAAACACTGCAGAATGACAGTCAAATATGTCTTAGTCATAAACATGTAAAGGCTGTAATAATGTGAAGTAAAAAGAAAAGCTTAAAGAAACTCTGACAAGCACAAACAGCGTTGCACACAGATAAACAGATAAACAGAAAAGCCAGCTCTATACAGTCTTGTTTTGCAATCCATTCCGATACAGTAAATTTTTATCTGTCTTTCTTTCTCTTATCAGAACAAGCCTGTAAACTGTCAGCGTATAAAAATAATAAAAAAAGAAACTCTGGATAACCCTGCTCTCCTCCTGGACAAAAATTAACCAGTTACAATGACAGACCATCAACGATAGACAGACAATAAAACATAAAACTCCCTCCTTTTCCTTCCTGTTTTTTTTTTTCCCCGGTCAAATTAAATTGTCAAGTTTTTTTACACAAGAAAACCAGCAAAATCACAGAAATCAATCATATTGACAAACCTGACAAACTCCATTTAGCTGGCAGGGTAAACAGAGTGCCGGGCCACGCGGTGTGGAGTGAAGCAGAGCGGCGAGCACAGCGGCGAGAGAAAGAGAGAGAGAGAGAGAGAGGGAGGGAGTGAGGGAGCGAGAGAGAGAGAGAGCAAGAGAGAGAGCGAGGTAGAGGCACACAGGCTGGGAGGCAGGGAGGCTGAGAACGAGCGCTGCTGTGCTGTGGAGTCTCCAACCTTCCTCGGGATACAGACAGATTGCACGCGCAAGGTTGCTCCCCGGCTGACAAGATACAAAACTATCCAATCAACCACACCCTTCTCCACCAATCACAACCAGCCTTCTAAACATAATCAATTCAAACGGGGCCACACAATAGGGAGCCTCGGGCTGGGCTGCAGGTGAAACTGTGTCTTTGTGTGAGGGCCCCTTTAAAAAAAAAAAAAAAAAAGAAGAAGAAGAAGAAGGAGGAAAAAAAAAAAAAGGCAGTTGACGGCTGTTAACCCTTTGACCCCTGCAGGGACTCCGGCCGTGCTATTGAAACAATGGGAGCTTAAAGAAAAGAGGCCCTTTAATTAAACAACAGATAAGTAAACACAGCTATCCAGCGGAAAGAAAGAAAGCCGGCCCCCGCTATCGGGCCCTTTATTGTTCTGCTAAATGGAACTGTTTACACTCCCGGAACAAAGACACAACTCATTTTAAAACGCTGGAAACAACAAACCCACAAACAAGTCTTTCTTTTAAATTCATCCCCAAGAGAGACCAGACTATTTTATTTATTTTAGAGTTTGTTTCTCTGTAATTTGTTTACACTTTCTGGCATGCAACTAGTTGCAATATGCAAAAACAAGCTGGAGTGTATTCAGTCATAAAGCAAACCACAGCAGGGTTAACTTCTTCTTTTTCTCTTCTTCTTCTTTCCAGTTTTTAAACACTTATTCTACAATTTGGCCTCAGACAAGCTACGACCACTTAAATTAACAGCTAACATTACACCAGCTACCAGGCAATCCATCCAACTCCATCCCAATGAGAGCAATTAGCTGTCATGATATCATCACACTCTTTAACACCCGTGTGCACTCAGCAAGGCGAAGAGGCAGGAAAGAAAAACAGGACTCTGCCACCTACTGGAGAGCTCACTGAACACACCGCTCCTTACAAGAGAAGCTCCTGACAAACATTTTCTATTTTCATTCCCCCTACCAAGCAAAACCCAACACTGTGAGGGCTGTTTATTTACACTCGACTTTAAACCCGTTCCATCGTAGTTAGAGTTGCTAATCAGCCTTCTTACTTTTGGCAACAACAATTAAAAAAAAAAAACCCAGGTTCGCCAAGTTGCGCAGCGCACTTAGCAAAGACTCAGAGGTAAGGCATGAGGCAAGATTAACACCTCATTTTGTTAATTGTCATGACAATAAACACAGAGCTGAATAACAGAGCTCTAAAACACAGCTCATATCAACAGCTATAAACCCTTGGCCAGGGATGAAGGAATGTTCATGGGATGCATTCCAGTCCGCAAACACACTGGTAAAATAAACAGAGCGCCTGCATAACAAGCCACTGCTCTCATCTGATAATAACTAACAATGAGCCTCTGCTAAGCCGGCCTGACCTATATAAATTATTGACTGGGACACCTCAAGTGTCAAAAGTGACAATTCCAATACATATCATGGTGAATAATTAAGTGGGAGAAAAAGAGGCTTTTATTTTCTATCTGACACCATCAAGACGGCTCACACAGAGAGAGAGACAGCGACATGCAGGCGTGTGCTTACAACTTACACACACACACACACACACAAAGAAAAAAAAAAAACACACGCACGCACAAAGTGGTTTAGGCTACGGCCACACTCTTCTCCCCCGGCACTCTCCCTGGGGTGGCATGTCGGCGTATTCTCAATAAAACACCTTCTTAGCAGTAATAGGCCACTGTTCTCATTTCAACGCTCCCAAAGGCCTCATGATAAATTTAGCAGACACACAGTTCAAGTTTCTCCTCTCACACACTGTCTTTCTAATCCATTGCCTCTGTGCCTGTGCCATGTAAAATAATTACACATATGTGTCGATGTGATACACACGCTATATAGATTTTTATTTTTTTGTTCCCGAGCGCTGAGAAACATCAATATCCTTGAGCCTTGAACCGGCGTCCCCCGTGATAGTTTACAGAGAGCACTGAGCGATTGTGTTCATGACAGAGTGGATGACATTATAAAATACTCCCATTTCCTGCTCGAGTTAGAGTGAAAGTATGAGTTAACGTCTGGCCTGGGCCGGGCTCCGCTCTGCTCAGCTCTGGCTAAAGATAACGGCTCGGCTCCGATTACAAAGCCCTTCCCCAAAAAAAACACCACCCCAGCCGCTGCACGGTGCGTAAGCTGCACCCGCATGCCAACCGGTGTCTCAGCGCTACCGCGGAGAGAGACAGAGAGAGAGAGCGAGGGAGAGAGAGAAGGACAGGAATGGAGAGGAAGTGGAAGAAAATACAAAACTGGGCTCATTCATTTTCTTGAAAGGCACTGGTGACCCGGAGCATTGTCGTGAGGAAACACAGTCTGTTTCCCTGTGTGTGTGTGAAGTAAATCATTGTTTACTGGCAGAGGGAGTCAGCAGGGCAGGTGTGGGACCTATATAAATAACAGCTGCTCTATATAATCTCACCAAGGTAACAGAGAGCCACAGCATCACAATATGTAATCTTTCTGTTTTTGTTAATATTACTCCACTTTAAATTAAACAGGTAGCAGCAGAAGTCACAGCACAGGAGGCTGAGAGGAACCGAAAAAAACAAAAACTAATCTTTTCTTTTATTCATTTTTATATTTCATGCCCCTACCTAATCTTTTTAATAGGGTCCAGTTTGATTTAGGGTCGGCGCGGTGTTTTAACAGGACCTTTTAAAAGCAAACTGTATTTCCAGTCCTCCAGTGAACCCACATTTTAACATCTGCAACCCACTGATACTCCCCCTCTGATACTTGGAATAAGTCATATTTAAAGTGAATGAGGTTATCACCCGAAGCAGAGCTGAGTTACAGTAAGTCATGCATGACTCACTGTGCTCTTTCTTCGTCTATTATACATACATATATATATAAATATACATATATATAAATATATAAATGTATGTGTGTACGTATGCGTGTACGGGTTTGGCTATTTACTTTTAATTTCAGCGTTCAGGGACACATTGTCTAGTCAGCACATGTGAGCTCTGTATTTGCAAAATATTTCCTGAGTGTGATATGCCAGCCAGAGTACAACGGAGCTTGTGTTTCAGTCTTGTGCGGTTTCTACACTTAGTCAAAACAAGAACACTTTTGGGTTTGAACAACATCGATTTAGGGAGGTGGGGGAATTTCGGCCTTGTCTTGTTTGGCAATTGATTCACCTTTGATTTAAATCGAAAAAAACTATATCAATACAAAGAAACTGAGCGCGGCGTGTTTTAACCAGCAATAACAACGATAGTGTGGCTGATAAAAATAACCGAGACATCTGAAGCTACGGATGTAGTCTGCATAAAACATCCCATTAATTGTGGTCATATTGTGCTGGCAACACTCGGCGTTGATATGTAATCACAAATAAATAAGATTTACTCTTACATTGGCTGAGATCTGGGCAGAGTAGAAACGTGTTTGTCTGTGGGTGGCTCCTGTCATCATTTCTCAATGTGGGACGCACGGTGAGTCTACAGCACGGCTAACCGCTATGATTAACTGCTTACCTAACCTTTTCAGTAGTGTTATTATACTGTATTTGTTAGCCTGTCTTGTTTCCAACACTAACCAATAAAATTCCTCATGCACATTCCTGAAGGAGGTACATATAGGTGAGGGCTCTTTCCTACTTTTCATGCGAGTTTTCTTTCAACTCTTGAGGCAAATCTAAAACCCACGAGGAGAGAAATCATAAACTACCGTGCGTTACTACGCCTTTATCCTTTCTGTAGACTGGGCGTAGCTACGTGGAGGATTAAGGCTGAGCACTGTGATGGTTTACTGTACAATGTCCAACACAAATATGAAATACTCCAAATTATGTTCTCATGTAGCCTGTCTGTCTCTGGAACTTTCTCTTTCTGTCTGAGCGTGGAAATTTGTCTTCTTCTTCTTGTTTTTTTCTTTTCTCTCCTCATAACAAAAAGTGAAAATGGATTCAGAGAATTGCCAAGCTGTCAAAAGTGTGCAGCGACACCCCAAAAGAGAAACTGCACCAACGTGAGCTGATGCTGACTTGTCTGCACCCCGTGCATAGCTCTGAGTGTTTATTAATGCTACGGTTGACTTGTGCATCCGTCCCTCCATCCATCCGTCCTTCCACCCCATCTGCAAAAGGGCGCGTGAATCACTCTGAACAACACTCGCTCGACATCAAGCTATAACGCCAGGGGATGACACAAAGATACAACAAATTTTAAAGGGGGGGGGGGGGGGGGGGGGGGGGGGAATTTGTGTGAGGGTTGAATGCTTGAAGGGAAACATCAGGCCTCCGAAGAGTAGAGCCTCCTGAAACTGAAAATGGTGGAGTGGCTCGCGGGGCTGTGACTGGAGTCAGTTCGACAGTCATCGTCTTGGCTTGAAGAGAGCGCCCCCCCCACCACCACCCCGCCACACACACACACACACATCCACACAAGTCTCTGCTTGGCTATGTGGAACTGGGACAGATGACTTCATCCTGACAGGATTATCCCAAACCTGGTTCTAATCTGTACAGTACACATAACACATTTTTACAATATGACAAGGAAAACGCGAAGGCACAAGAGGCGGGCGGCCTGATCCCCGGGTTTTCACGCGAGCACCGGCCTTCGTGCCGCGCTGATCGCTCCTGACAGATTGTATCACCTCAAAGCGACGCACACATCCAAATGGGATTTCATTACGGCATCACCTTGAGACGCTCTCACAAACACAAAGAGACAAACTGGTTCTGAGGCTCACACACACAAACGCAGACAGTCAATCGTGGGATTTATTTACAGCTGAAGAGCGTTTCCGATGTTCAGGATGTTTCTGTTTCTGCAAAAACGTCATGCCCATTTGCTAGACTTGACTGTAGAGCGTCACTTAGCTCATAGAGGGAAAATCTGACTCTCACTAATTTTAATTTATGTTTTTAATTGTTTTTCATTTATTCATTCAAGAATTATAAAACACGCTGTGGGTGGAGTTTTTGGACGTGCGCAGTGATCCCTTGGAGTCTGTGCTTATAGTCTGGCAAATTCAGTGAGGACATGCCCCGGGTTAGACAAGACCCAGTCGGATTATGTTACATTTGGACAGAGGCAGGCTAGCCTCTCCCCCCCCCCCGTTTCCTGTCTTTGGGCTAAGCTAGGCTAAATGGCTGCTGGCAGTGGCTTCATATTAATAAAGATTATCTCATCTGTCTTGGAGTAAAAGTGAATGAGCATACTTCCCAAAATACAAAACCATTCCTTCAAGTATGGATCAATCACAGCAGTGCAAACGTGGAAACGAACTTCAGAACCAACAAGTCTATTCCTTCCCTTTCTAGGCTTCTGTTGAATTTAAATTTAAACGTCTTGTAGAAAAAACTCACGTAAAGTGTGAACCCAGACCTGTGCTTGCTGTCACCTCGCCAGTCGCCGACCACTCCCGTGCCACTCCGGGCCAGCAGCCGACTGGGCTGCAGAGGCACCTCGAAATGCTGCCTCAGATCACCCTGCAGCACTGGCTGAGCTCCAGCTGACAGGCTTTGGCCTAGTGCTCTAATGACTTACAGATTGGAGCTCTGTGGTATACATGTGTCAGGACAATGCCATGGGCCTACTGCAAAAACAGTAGGAGAGGGAGAGAGAGAAAGAGAGCCGGCGGCTTCTCCCCGTCCTGTCAGACAGAGGCTTGGCCCCTGGATTGTGTCACATCACGCTTCCCCCCAACAGACCACAAATGAAGGATGTGAAGAGCAAACGCGGGGAGGCGGGGCGTTGTGAGGGGAGGGGGGCGGGGGGGTTCTCCAACTTAAAAGGCTTTCATCCTGTAAACCTAAAAGACATTATCTTTTGACCTGCAGATGCCCTCTGTGAGGCTGTACACTATGGTGTGAGAGAACAACAGTGAAAGAGAAGAGGAGAAGAATGAGGAGCTTTAACTGATCTAACCGGTGTAGATACAAAAATCATCTGCCAGTGTGGTTTTGAAACATTATCAGCAGTTTTCCTGCGTGTGAAGAAGCGACACAACTTTGACATTATGAAAATGTTCAGTGCGAGTGTGAATGACGTAGAGGGCGAACACTCAGAAACAATAAAACCCAGAGGAGGCGGATTCTTCATGTGTCAAATACCAAAGAAAGCTCTGACTAGTACATAACCTTATTCGTTAGCTGCATCTTAACGTCCCCCACGATGTCCACCTGCCTCTCCTCTGACTGGACACTCGTTTCTATTGTGCACAAGAAATCCACCGATGTCATTCAAGCCGTGTCCACACAGGGAGCTTGAGCCGGCCACTGGCCATACCTCACACTGTAGCCGTGACATGAGTAGTGAAGATCAATCTTTGACACGGTCCCGGATGTGAAACAAACCTAATCTGGCTATTACGCTGATAGCAAAGACACCATGTTGACACAACATCCACTGCCCAGCTGAGTGCCATATAATCCCCTGTATGAGGTGAATGCATACCTTGGATCCCTGGCAGTATGGTGCAGTTAACCAGCCACAAACGAGCATCAATTTCTCCCCCACCCCTCCCCCTACCACGGGTGCTGGTGGACTATCAGCGAGGGTCCGACAGTGTTGTTCCTAATTACCTATTTCTCCACTCCTGATCTTGCGGCTGGCATAATTAGTTACCTGGGGCTGCAATCCAATTTGAAGTGATGACAAGAAAGTGATCCATGAAAAAGTAATAAGTTAAATCCAATTTCAGCCTGCCTCTAATTAAATGCACATGGAACTAATGAGTCAAACCCTACCATTTCACTGATAATGGTAATTAGCGGGGTGGGAGTTGCCTGCTCTCGTCGTCGTGCCACTGTAGGTGTGGAGCGCGAAAGGTAAAAGCGGCATGGATTCTTTTAATTACATGTGTCATTCTGTCAATGTAATTTACTGGCTTTTTGACCAGTCAAGTATGTTTAGCTGCTTTCCAGCCTTCATAGCAGCTGTTTGTATATCCAGTATGATTAAAAGGCCTCTGGGCTGCTGAGTATACAGCGCTGGCATCTTCATCTAGAGGCAGGGGTGGGTGGTGCAGAGGCGAGAGGGGGTTTGGAGGGGGAGAAAGGGGGGCACCCCTGTTGGAGATATAAAACCAAAGAGCCATTTAATGCTGATCAAGGATTCCGCGGCTTGTTTGACTCATATTTTTTTTCCCTTCAGTACTCTATGCAGGTCATCTTTTTCAGATGTTTCATATCCACCGCGCTTCATTATTTTTGACTTGAATGAATAGGAAAGTGAGTCACATCTCCAAATGAGTAAAAGTCTCTCTGCACAGCTCCTCGTGCCTAATAGGAAGACCGCTGAGATGAATGGAGCCTCGTCTGCAGATCAGGTGCTTTTATGAGGTGTCAGCTTACTACACAGTCTCATAATTGTTGGATCACGTCTTTTGATGACCCAGTCCGGCTCAACAGAGAATCATTATCCGGACCGTGTGATGGAGACACAGAATGATCTGAGTGAAGGGGGTCTTCTGAGCTCGGGGTTTGTTCTTAAAAGAGGATGTGAGATGAAACCCTGACTGTTGCACTTTGGTGTTTCACAAAATGTGTTTGTGAGAAAACAACAGAAATATCAAAACCAGGAAGAAAAAAAAAAAAAAACCCAACTACAAATGTAATGCATGCTTACACAGAACGGCACACTGATGTTTATGTATGAACACTCGGCTTGTGTGTGCGTGTGCGTGTGCGTGCATGTGCGTGTTGTTTAATTAGCAGAATATGTAATTCGGAGATAAACAAACACTTGTCTGGACCTGTGGCTTTTTCATAATGGCAGTTTCAACCCTGCAAAAATTTAACATACAACATTAGAGAGCAGGCAATTTACAGCATTAGTGAGATACTACAGCAAGCCCGGGCTCTCTTCATAAGAACCGGGCAGAGGAGAGGAGGGGAGGGGAGGGGAGGGGAAGCGGGGGGGAAAGGGCCCGACTCTCTTTTCAATAGCTGAGTGACAGCTTGGCCAAGCTCTCTGTATACATTAATAAATTAGAATTTTAATTTTGTCTTTGTCTGCAGGAGATGGTCTAGTACTTCACTATGTACCAACAACTGGCTGTACGCTGGAATCTGCCGTTGCGGTCCCCTCTGTTGACCTCTGCAGCACAATTCCCTGGCAGGCTGGGGAAACTGTTTAGTTTGATCCTTTCAACTTATTTGAATCCTGACAAATATGCACACAACTGAAAGGTCATCACAGTCATATTTCATCCTCTGGAGCTATTCCGAAGACATCTGCACAACAAAGAGGCTTTTCCACAACCTGACATTAGACCTAGCTGCTACAATAGCTCATTAAAAAGGGCCCCCAATGGGATAGTAAGGGTATTAAATATTATATATATATACACACACAGAGAACAGGGCCTCCGTATTAATTACCAAATATGCCCTGAAGTCGTTTGCAATTTCACGCCGACACAAACAACCGCCCCTTGTTCAAACAAAGATATACATCTCTGAGGCAGCTGATCTGAGACGTAAATATTGCATCAGATATGCAGCACTATTTGATTTAAAAGCAAGATGGTAAATTAAAAAATGATTTTTCTTTGCATTTCAAAGGCAGTCCGAATAACTGTCCCACCACCTTTTATTTTTTTGTTTTTAACTATCACAACCTTTGCTCTTTCCCGCCCCTCTCTCCTCCACCTCCAAGCCCACCACCCTGATCTGCCACCTCACTCGTGGGCTGCTCTACAGCACCTCCTGCTGCTGGTGGCAGGCTGTGTTGTGGGTTTATGTTCTGGTTCAAGGCGAGCAGGGAAAGCATGGAGCATCTCTCACTTCTCTGTGGGAGGA
Organism: Chelon labrosus; assembly: GCF_963514085.1. Lineage (NCBI taxonomy): Eukaryota > Metazoa > Chordata > Actinopteri > Mugiliformes > Mugilidae > Chelon > Chelon labrosus. The sequence goes on from NC_140340.1 coordinate 3,775,638, forward strand.
ACGAAGCTCCCACGTCTCACGTTTTCTCTTCCCCTCACTTCCACACTTTCTCCTGTTTATACCCAGACTATACACTTCCAAGTCAAAAAAGGAAAATCCTGTCTGCTGCAGAAATCACAAACTGTGATGATCCAGAGAATATGGTGTGAGCATGTGTGGTCTAAACAGGCCACAAAAGTGCTTTTCTGCGTCTCTGGCCTAAATACAGAGCTCATTTTTTTTTGTTGCTTTAGATTTAGATGACACACGGCTGATTTTTTTTTTATTTTTTTTGCGTGTGTGTGTGCGCAGCTAAATCGCATTTTAACGTGTGAGCATACATAACTGCAAATGTTGCACAGCCAATTTTAATTTCCTGTTTGCGAACTTAGCCCAGTGCTGTACTTTTTTTCTTGCACGCCGTGTTCTAGTGAGAGTTGCACAAGTTCACTTCATTTTTTTTTTTTCTTCTTCTTCTTCTTCTTCTTCAAAGAACCAAACCACCTGATAATCAGCAGCTAATGTATAAGAGTGTGTCAGGCTGAAAACATATCCACGGTACCTGTAGGTTTTGCTGCTTGTCGATGGCTTTGGGGGATTTGCGGCCAGTGTTTTGTTGAGACTGCAGTTGCTGTGACTGGGGTTGCTGCTGTTGTTGCTGTTGGTGTTGCTGCTGCTGCTGCTGCTGCTGGAGAAGTATTTGTCGAGCCACTTGGAGAGCCTAGCAGAGAAAAACACAAAAAAAAGGTGTTAAAAATGCTATATAGAAAAGACTTAAAGTCCCTTATCTAGGCACAGGCCTCCCCACGGAACAATATCCCCCTCGCCTTCTGACTGATAACAACCGTCGCAGATCATTTTGTCATACTCTCTTACTCCAGCTGAAGCTAGCATAAACAGTGATCAGATGTCCAAATAAATTCACAGGCAGAGAGAGAAGACGAATCATCCACAGCCATCCAGAAGAAATATTTGTCTGTTGATAAGTTGCACTTACACCAAACACAAATTGTCAAAGAAACTAATCAGTGCCTTTTTGATCCTCCTCTAGCTCAGTCAAGCTGCCGTCCAGAAAGCAAATAAAAGACTTTATGGCTGCTTCAAATATCTGTTAAAGGACACGGCCTTCTCAGTGGAAAACAAAATACAGTGCAGTCACATGTTTATTGCTCAGCTACTCCCTTTTCCCTTACGATAAATAATCAAACATGCCATCCAGAGCAAACAAAGCTGGAGAGAGCCTGGGGAAAAAAACACAGTGGTCTTGAAAACGGTCGGCGATACCAAGAAAAGCAAGCGTCGTGTTCCCACAGTGAGCTGGCCAGCCTCACACCTCCACCAGTAAACCATCTGGGTAAATAACTGGCCTCATTCTTTCCATGTTCCTCAGACGATTGCTCCCACAATTAAACAAACAGTTGGGTGGTGGAGGTGGGGGGGCGCATCCCGGCTCATCTCATAGACGCACATTCTATTAGTCCTCAAGTCAATTATTTGAGAAGTTCAGAAATTTGTAAACGGTGGAGGACTTAACGAGAAAATAGTGAGAATGAACGCGAGAGCACAGCAGAGGGAAAGGTTAGAGCAAACGTGTGAAAAAAAGTAAGTGAAACCTTTAAAAGACTGTGTGAAAGCAAGATATCGACGGTGGAGGAACAAATAGAAAGCTCCGCGTACACACGAAGAAAAAGACAAGAGATGCCGGTAAAGTCTGTGTCACACAATAATTTAAAGGCAGAGAGGGAAGAGACGGTTAGGGGGGCCGAGGCTAACAGCTGTATGACGGTCTGGTGTGTGGGAGTATGCACTGACCCTCCCAAACAGCTTTCAGATGACATCATGAGGCATAAATATGACCACAGGCTACAAAGAGGCCACACTCCTGGCACCAAACCATCCTCAACTTTACAGTACAAAAAAAATTAAAAGAAATAAAACAAAAACAACAAAAAAAAAACCTGTATTCACTGCGTATGTCTCCGTGCTCTCATGAAAAGATAAACGACACCAGACCAACACATCTCATTCTGCATGCCTAATCGTCTTTTGCTTTGAAATTTGTGGAGGGGAACCCCCCCAGCACGCAAGTATACTCATAAAGAAAGAGTATAAATTCAAACTAAGAACTACGTGAGCAAGATTCCCTCCCACGCCTGACGCCGATATTTAGATTTTACCTTTCAGGCACATTAAGTTTTTCACTCCAGGGCAGCTTACAATTTGCCCTAAATCAGAAGCACGCTGTGAACTGAACGACACTGGGAGGAGATCGGAAAAACACTAGTGACTGATATTATTGTGAGACTGTCTCCGGGGGTCAGGTATAGAATTATGACAATAACTTTAACTTATATTACGAAGCCATATTTTGGACAAAATTCTCTTTCTGTTAAGGCCAGTAAGATCTGGAACAGTCTTCCACTCTCCATAAGGGAGTGTCCCACATTACAAACCTTCAAAACTCACCTCAAGCAGTGGTTGAAAGCGAACCAGTTTTGTAACCATTGACTTTTATCTTCTTAGTAATGTACTGCCTTGTGATGTGCTGTTATTGTGTTATACCTGCTTAGGGACTGAGGATGCAAATTAGCATTGTTGCTATAATCCGGCATATTTATTGTCTATTGCTGTGTGAATACATGTTCATTAATGTGCACTGTCCCTGTCAAATAAATAAATAAAAATAAATATTTATAAAATTGATAAAATAATAAAAAAGTTTTTCTGTTAATGGATAATTTATTCAAGTTTAATTATTGTATTTTTTTTAATTAATTGGTTATAAATAAGGCTATAAGAATAAATCTAACATAAGAATTTGAACAGCTTTTAAAGTTTACAATTTTAAAAATGCAATTTGAATAAATTGGTAGGATATTGTCATGCACAGCGCTGATAATCTACATCTGTAGCTACCACGCAACAATAAGATCTACCTCTGAATCACTGATAATAACGTTAATAAGGAAATATGAAGTCTGAGGGGAAAAAGTTAAACAGTTAAAACGAAAATAAAAAAAAAAAAAAAAAACGCCCAGGGTGTGGTATTACGGGCACACAGAAGAGTAAACAAAGTTTACTGTTTTCTTTTTCCCTGTAACTGATGACACATGCAGTGAAATGTGTGTGCGGTATGTGTGTGTCTGGGGTTAGAGCCGAGGGTGTTGGAACAAAGAGAGTTGAGTCAACAGGATATGATAGGAAGTTCAGACAGTAATGGATGAAAAGATACATTTCTGGGAAGTCTATCCCCACGGCCATCACCACACCAAGCAAAGCCTCTTCCAACAGGCAGATAAGACGTTATGACACTGCACTAATAAGATAGATACAGATTGTTTTTTGTTCATTTTAAGGAAAACATTTCATCTTAAGGCAAATATTCTATTAAAACACAAGTAATGAAAACAAGGTCTGTGTTTGTAGACAGGCTGCATGCTGGAGGATTTAGCGGCATCTAGATGTTGAGGTTGTTGACTGAAACCAACGGAATTCACCTCCAGTAGAAAAACCCAATGGAGTCAAGCATTCAACGTAAAAATGTGAAGGTCTTCTCTGGAGTCAAGTGGCTGGTTTGTCCGAAACATGGCGGCGCAACATGTACGTGGAGAAGAATACACTCTCACGTAATTATTCATTCATCTTCTGTAACCGCTTGTCCTGTGGAGGGTCGATAAAAGGGGCTGGAGCCTATCCCAGCTGTCACTGGGCAAGAGGCAGGGTACACCCTGGACAGGTCTCCAGTCTGTCACAGGGCTAACGATCATGTCTTTGGACGGTGGGAGGAAGCTGGAGAACCCGGAAAGAACCCACGCAGACACAGGGAGAACATGCAAACTCTACACAGAAAGGAACCAGTTGGCCCATGGATTAGAACCCAGAACCTTCTGGCTGTGATCAGCATCAGTGCTAACCACCACACCACTGTGCCCACACATAATTATGACTGCTATATTTCCATCTCTGCAATCCTACAGGATCTTCAGAGCGTGCGTAACGCACACGGCAATTTAAATATAATTTTACCACGTTGCATGTGAAGAAAAAAAAAAAATTAGGATGTCAACAGCGTCATTAAATTATTATTCCAATTAAAGTAAGCGTAATAATTATGTGATCTTGCCCTCGAAAGAAAAAAAAAACAAAACACAGTCAATAATCATCTTGACACGGGCACATTAGCTGGAATCACACCGCTGCCTGACAGCACAGACATAAATACGTCGGCTTAAATAACAACGTTTGAAAGCCCAAAGTTACCGGGCGATTACAGACGGCTGCTAGCGTAAAAATAAAAGAGACTAAAAAAGGTGAGACGGCTGAGAAGCTGCACACTTTTGCATTTTGCTGTTAAGTTTGTATTATTTTTAAAAGGCCACTGAGGGTGGTATGTGTTTGTGAGGCCTAATGCTGGGCTAAAATAACCTATTGTGAACTGTCATTGCAATGTTTACACAGTATCCACTCCTCTATTTCAGAGCTCTCCCCTCTCCTCCTCCTCCTCCTCCTCCTCCTCCTCCTCCTCCTCCTCCTCCTGAATCTATCTTCTTTTGATCTTCCAGTCGAACGTACTGGACACTTGATGGACATTCAGACGTAAGAGCTACCCCAGACAAACCACATTTTAACGTAGGGTAATGGGAACCGTTGAGTCACGCTGATGCTTCTAGATTCTGTGCTGTATGTTTATTTATTGTGTCAAGAGTTAAATATGAAATCATCTCAGCTGAAACCTACTCTACGGGCTACAGCAGCCCCATTACTATCTCAAACTGAGGCTTGTTTTGGAGGCAAGCTTGTTACTGGAATAGGAACACAACTGCACAGACAGACGCCCACATTCACACACCATAAATACGTTCATTGTTTGCGAGTTAAGACGCACACGCACGCACACACACACACACACACACAGCACAGAGGGAGTGAACCCTCCAGGTGCTTTTGATTAGAAAACACCCTCAGCACATGAACAAGGTTTTTATTTTATCAGCAACAAAGTCACAGCAATTCTGCATCCTTGTCATTTGCAATCCTCTATTTGTTGCCACATTTCAAATGTGCTCAAAGTTCACATCCTCTTCCCCCGTGTTAACACAACTTCCTCAATAAACAACAGGCGTTTTATCTGCATCTACTTTCACACCGTATTAGCGAATAGAGGCAGGAGCGTCTCTTATGTCCCTGGGCTATCACGCTGTGATAAGGGAACTGCTAAGTACTGGATGTCTTTATGTGCAGTCTGCACATGTGGATTATTTACAGGCTTTGGGGTTTCCTGCTGCTAAAGCCAGCTCTGGGTGTCTTACAAATCCCAGCTCAGAGCATTGCCACACAGTCAAGTCTGCTCTCTGCTGAATCCCTCGCTGCACCTTTTCCCACTACAATGAAAAACAGACATATTTATCTCTGTTCTCTCTTTATGCAACTTTACCGAATCAAAAACAGTTCCCGAACCCGAGGGAGGGACCCAACGAACCCCTTCACCTGCTTCAAGTGTCACAGATGCACATTGCTCAAATCACGTTCTCTAAATGACTGACAAGAGGCCGAGAAACGTGACTACAGCACAGACACGATGTGGGCAAACGCGAAGGGGAAAACATTCAGAGTCTACATTATGAATCAGTGGGAAATGACAAGGCCACTGTTGTTTGCTCAAGTCCATCAACAGAAAGACCTCTGTAGCTCTGTACATGTAGAGCTCCTCGCGCCAACGGCTAAGGGAAGACCTTGAACGTGAAATGGTTTCGAGCAGACTGCTCCTAATTACTGGAAGATGTGCGAGCAGGTGTAAGTTGATCCCAGCGGTCACTCAAAGCAAAAGAGAAGGAACGAGACGGGCATCTGTTTGTGCGTTTCTGCACGCGTTGTGTGTGCGCGTCGGTGTATTTACTCAGCGGCCATGTTTTGTCAGGCTTTATTAGGCAGGAGAGCGTGGCTCACAGACAGGCAGCGACAACACAGCTAATAGGTTAGCTCTTAATGTAGTCCAGAGTCAGAAGCTCTGGTTTGGCTCTGCAGCCTCTGCGGGGCTTCCACACCAGCGGGCTAAATGTCAAGGTTATCTGCTTGACTTCCTGACTGATCGCACATCTCAACTCACCTGACATATTATCACTGCTGCTGTTTCCTTTTCAGAGACAAAGGTCCTCTGCTCCTCAGTGTCAACGAGGTCAAGAGAGCACGTTCTTCTCTCACCACTTCTTTCATGGCACATTAAGCTGTGGTGACTTTCTGCCACAGGTTACTCAATCTAGTAGCTATCGATTTAGAGGGGTGTTGAGTGTGCATCATATACACCGATCAGGCATAACATTACGACCACCTTCTGAATATTGTGCAGGTCTCATCAGAGAATGGACATGGGCCTTCTGAGGGTGACCTGTGGTGTCTGGCTACAGGATGTTGCTAGTGGGGGGGTCTTTGAGGGGAGGGGCCTCTGTGGATCATCCCACAGATACTTGATCAGTTTCTAGTGAATTTGGAGGCCAGGTCAACACCTTGTGCTGTTCTTCATGTTTTTTTTTTTAGTTGTTCCTAAAGTGTTTTTGTGGCTGCATCCTGCTGGGGATGGCTGCTGCCATCAAGGAGTGTCATTGCTATGGATGGGGGGGGGGGGGGGGGGGGGGGTGGGGGGTGGGGGGTGGGGGTGCCTGGTCTGGTCTAGGTGGGTGCTACATGTTTAAGTAACATCCACACCAATGAATGCCAGGTCCAAAAGTTTCCCAGCAGAACACTGAACTGTCACAAGATGGTCAATGTTATTCACTTGTCCTGTCCATGGTCATAATGTTGTGGCTGATCGGTGTATACAGTAATAATAGAATTCACTTGGAATCCTTGTCACTTTAATTGAAACGCATATAATTTTTAATTTTTGTCAGGGAGTGATTTTTAGACATGTAAGCGGGATAAGCAGTGAGGATCATGTCTGTTTATATTAATTGCATTTTTCTTTTTTTCTCATCATTTCTCTTTTCCTCCGTAATACAGACGTTTATCTGCAATGCAAAGCAGGGAAAGTCTGGCTTCCCTGGTAAGTATATAATTAATGCCATTTCCAAAAAGCCACTCCACATGGAAAACAGGCCCCGGCGATGAAACCTTGCGCATTACGGGGCTCTCGCAACAACACTCTCCAGCTTGTGTTTAGATTTCCAAACTAATTCATGTAGAATACATAAATAAATCAACGTTTTATACCCACTTCAAACCATTAGATTTCCCTTCTTTCGCTGCACTTTTCAACTAATCTATTAATATTTATGACAACACTAAACATTTCAAATATCCACGTTTAAACAATAAGGCAGCGCGTGCACTTACGTAAGACCAAATCTGACTTGAATAAAAAAAAAACTTTTTGTTTGTCCAACACACCACCCCTTGCAACCCCCCTCCCATCCCTCTCTCTCTCTCTCTCTCTCTCTCTCTCTCTCTCTCTCTCCCCATAACAGGTAATGCAGTGCCCTGACAAATGTTTTCTGGAAAAAAAAAAGAAATGACTGTAAGAAAAACAAGTCGAAAGCAAAGTTATTAACTGCGAGTGAAGATAGAAGAGAGGGGGCTGTGAAGCAGGACTGATGATGGAGGGAGTGGAGTGAAGAGGGAGGGGGTGACAGATGGAGGAAGAGTATAAGAGTGAGAAAGGAAGCGGTACAGGAGAGAAATGGTAAGAGAGATAAAAAGAGAACGTAGCAGAGAGGAGGAGGAGGAGGAGGAGGTTGCAGGAGGTGCAGAGGGAAGGGTAAACAGTGCCCCAAACAGGCGGTTCGGGCACTCGGAGCCTGGTACAGAGGGGTCAACCCCCCCCTCCCCCCATCCCATCCACTCCCCGCTAACCCGGCGAGGTCAGCTCAGCTATGCGGGCCTGACAGCTTCCGTTTGCTGTGTGCTCTGCGTTTGTTTGGATTCCCCAGCCTTGCTTAGCCAGCAGCTTAACAACAGATGGCTAAAGAAGGCCTCTATTCAGAGCGGTCTGGATCAGAAAATCACACCGAGGAAAGTACACAAGCTGCAGACAAAACACACAGAAGCGCCGCAAGCGCGCACACACACACACACACATGTAAATTCATGGGACTGTCAGAGTTGCACATGCTGCAAATGGAAAAGGAAAAAAAAAAGAAAAGAAAAGCAAATGAGGTTGTACTTGCTGTTAACAGTTATTTCATCGCCGCAAAAGACACAATGAGGAGGAGACATATGCAACAACACGCAAGCGGGCGCACGCACAGTGTTGTCTGATTACACCAAACAACTTCCTGGGATGATTCAATAACGGCGTTGCAGATCTCAGTGAAAGCGTTTTCCGTCCCCCGCCATTATTAAACGAATACCGCGTTTATTACAGCTTTAGTGCGGTGTAAACTCATAAACAGCCTCCCAGAGTACAAGAGGAACTGTCAACTAAATATTGTTTCTCTCATGAGTCGCTCTTCCACCTCAATTACGCCTTTCAACTTCACGGGCTCAGTATGATAAAGTGGCAGTAAAAATCATTCACATTAATACACCATTGTGCATCTGCTGCTAAAGGTAATTAAAGAAGTAAATGACTCATAAGAATAGACATATTAGCCGCAAAATGAAAGGCAACTGGGCTGCCTCATGAAAATATGTACCATTAAGATACTGCATTTTCATACCGAGGTAATCAGCTCCACTAGCCTTGATGCTGATTTAATCCACTCCAGTGGAAAGTCTATCAGCGCACAGCCGCGTGTCACTGTCTCTCTTATGTCTGCCCGCCAAGAGCCAGGCGTTCTGCTTTAGCTAGTGGCTGTGAATGGCTCCGCTAAAGGAGGGAGGTCACACGCAGGCACATCAGCAGGAGAAACAGCCGATGCGCTTAGGTGTCATTTAGAGGCAGATGGAGAGAAAGAAAGAAAGTTAGAAGACGATAAAATTAAAGCTGAAAGGAGCGGGGAATAAAAGAGGGCAAACGATCTGGGAACAATGCAGCGGGCAGATCTCAGCAGCCCCCTCTCTCTCTGACCTTAGCTTCTTCTTTCTTTCTTTTTTTTTCTTGTGTTCTGAGCATATGATGCCTCAGGATGCCCACCACTGAATACAGCGGTAATATCCGTCAAGTTGATAAAGTGAGAGGAAAAGAGCAGAGGCACGCCAACTGTGCTGGGTACTTAAGACGCGGACCGTTAGAAAAACACACGCGGGCCCCCCGATTGCATCTTCGTTGGAAGTGTTGCATCACACTGTAGCGGGGAGTGTTGTGCTTGGGAAAATGGGCGCTTCCAAAAACCCAGCGTGAGACCTAGAATACTGTGAGCAGGTTTTATCATGCGTGAATGATATTGTTTAGAATGGGAAGATCCATCTGCCCTGGTCTCATAGACGGAGGACTCAACTTTATCGATACACTCGAGACTTCCGGGATACGTCCAGTAAAACCCCTAAATCTTCCTATTTAGTTGTGGTGAATATAGATGAATGTGTTCTGCAACGCGGCTATAGGAGGGCGCTTCGGGAAGGGGAAAGGCCTGATCGGCTGAGAGTTGCCACACTCACGGAGCGTCATAGAGCTCGGGGTCCGAACCGATTGGCCCGGGCCGTCAGCTGAGACGTCTTTGGCCTCCACTCCACACCACGGGGCATGTTGATTAACTCGGCACAGATGCAAAAGTAACTCATGTAGATGAATAATCCCACTAATCAGCAAAGCAGACAACAAGCGTGACGCCGCCCTGAGCTAATTCCTCCTTGAAGACGGATCGGAAGTGACATCTGTCCAGAGAGAGAAAGAGAGTCCTGTTGATGTGATTAATAAACTACAATCCCTCTTCTTTGAGTAAACAACCTTGTGTTAAACATCTGTATCGGAGCCTTTACGCTTTCAGTGGCTCTCGGTGGCTGACATCTTTTCATGCTCACCGCCTTGAACTGTCCTGACCTGAGATCTGACACATCATGAGCTGCTGAGGGAGAATTCCCAGTGTGTGTGTGTGCATGCGTGTTGAACGCAAGTTCCTCCTCCTCCGAAGAGGATTTTCTATAAATCACAGGCCAGCCCAATTGGCTATGGATTGAGTTGCAGAGGGGAGAGACAGTTCCCTGGGAATAGCAGTGTCTCTGTTGAAGTCATTCCAAGATGGGTAATATGATCCCTATGCCGCCAGGAATAAAGGAAGGGAAGAGAAAGGCTGGAGAAAAAAAAATGTGATTGCCCCGGCCATAAAGAGGAGTAATCTCCAGCAGTGTCCAGACACATCACCCGTCACACTGGACTGTAATGTATTATTGTGTCAAAGGCAGATGATGTGACACATGGTAGGCCTCACTTTCTTTTTCTTTTTTTTTGGTGGTTTTCTCTTATTCCAGGAGCCATTAACCTTTATTGACTTGGTAGGTATATGTGGAAGCTGAATAGAGAAATAAAAGTTCTGTTGGTAAGGAAGACAAAGGCCTTCACTCTGTCGTTGGAGTTGAGTGTGCAGAGACACATCTTCCAGTAGTCCCATGTACTGTATATATACAGTGATGTATTATGTGATGTGACGTTACAAAATACATTGAATAACTGTTAGAAAGGGCATATTTGACCACCGGGATGATTTATAATCTATGCAAATGCAATCAAGAAGACCCGGAGTGTCAACGGTCTAAAGATGTCAAACAACAAGACAACCTGTCCTTCGCTGCCAAGTGACAAGCGAACCGTGGCAAACAGCAATGATGAAAGAATCCCTTCAATTATTAACTGTGTGTTTAATAAAGATGAACAGCCTCAACCCAAAAAGAAAAAAAGAAAAATATCCAGCAGCACATCCGCCCAGCATTCATCCCGAGACCTGAATGAATGGAATTTGTGTTTCCATATGCAAGACGCTGTTAGGACGTGTTAGGCGCCCAAGTAAGCAGCTGGTAATGTCAAACCATCAGTGGTGGTTCCATCAGGGCCAGCAAAGCCTTCTCTGCTGGCCCAAACTTTATCTAAATCACTGACTTACATTTTAATATTTTCAATTAATGTTATTAAATCATTCCCAACAGTCTATTCTTTTCATTTTATGACTTGTCTCTTTCTCAGCTACGGTGCTTCTGGCGGTTTAACTTCGCATTAAAGCTTTTGGTTCGTCCACAACCTCAGAATCGGAAAAATATTCAGCCATTCAGCCAGAGATGACATCATCCAGGTCAGAAGACATCATCTGGGGTCTGTAGGTCAATCTACAGACTCCGGATGATGATAACAGGTAACTCTGGCCTCAACGGGGAATAGCACTAGGGTATCATAACAAAATATTGGTGAAATGAACGTGTTTTTTTTAGAGGCTGCGTCTCGGTGCCCGAGTCACTCCCACTATATGGATATACGCTGATCTAAACATCTCCTGAATGAGTGCAAATGACACAAAAGTTATATGGGTGAGTAAACGATCGTATTTTATGCCAGAAATAAGGTCCAGGTTGTAAAAAAACAGTAGTTCCCCTTTTAATGGTAAAATAAATAAGTATTTATCAGTCCAGACAGAGTTAAATTGACGATTTTCATTGTCAGTTCTATGTTTCAGAGTTTTTTAGACTGCAGGAATTCCTGATATCTTTAAAATGAATTGCCCTCTGCATCTCTTCAATTCAGTTCAGTTCAGTTCATTTCAGGTGGGCTGGGCTATTCGTGGCCCGCGGGATGCTAATTGAACAGGCCCAGTTTAAGGGAAAGCAGACAATTACAGGGCATTTGGTGCCATATCAAGGAACTGTTGGCAAGGCAAACCAACACAGCCAAAAGAAATTTATAGACACATTCATGGTTTTGAGTTTCTGGTAAATATATATACACTAGTACAGACTACATATCCAGTATGGTTAGATTGATCAACCACACCGTCCAAGAGGGGTGCATGTAACGCAGCCTGTGAAGAATGCAGTCCACAACTGCGCTCCACAAATCCTATTCCATTTGAGCCTCTTTCTGTAGTGTTTATGGACTAACAGGTCGTTTCATTGCTTCCAGTGTAAGCACTTTTCTGAACCACCTCGAGCTTAATTAACATGCAGAGTGCAATGTGGTGACAGAATTGGTCGCCCTCAATCTGCCTGAGCCACCTTCAGCTTTAGCCCTGAGACCTGCAGGCTGCAGGCTTCAATAAATATCGCAGGAGAAGATGATCACAACTCAAATTAAGTTATGCGCTAAGCTCGGAGGGCTTACATAAACATGTGATGGAAATATTTAACAACTACAAACTGAGGAAATAGACGGGGATGGTTTAAAAAAAAAAAAAAAAAGCAGTTCTTGATGCAACTGGAACATCATTTGAATTAGTGCAATTGGGTGAATAATTTTCCCAGATGTTGAATTTTCATTGATGAGTGAACATTGCGCATTGTACAATAAATCACCACCCCAACCCCCATTTTTATTTTTCCAGAGTAAGCTACTTAGTAGTGGCTCGCATGAATAAGAGGTAGAAGTAAAAAGCAGGAGGCAGAAGTAGCCCAAACAACAAGCGCTGCAGGAACCAAGGGCATGCAGGCTATAGAGCCGGTGGGGTGGGGTGGTGGGCGGAGGGTGGGATGACAGACTGCTGTTCAACTCCATTAGCTGCTATGTGAGAGGGGTGCATCTAGCAGCACACGACCTGTGAAGAATCTTAGATCTCACTCTATCTTGGAATGGGGACTGCCGCATTAATTCTAGGAAACTGTAATCTCTCAAGCAAATCAAATTACTCTCATTAAGCGCAAGAAGAAAACTGCCTCTGTAATAAGTATGTATAAAAAGTATTTATTACCAATAATCACCTCTTTAATATGAGCTAGCTTACAATGGCTTTATTTTTGCTGATTAAGTTTAAAAATGGGGAAACAAGGAAAGGGCACATTCACATAGCATTCACACACACACACTCCGAAACGCGCTCGCAAACACACACACACTAATACACAGCTCATGGAGTTTATGAGAGCGGTTGATACAGTGATTAAAGGGGAGGGTAGAGGGATACAGTGCTTGAGGGCCTTGGAGAGGACATGCCTCACCTAGTCATAAAAACACACCTCTGTCTTTAGAGCCAGCACCAGAATCGCTCTCAGTGGGTTCACTCGGAGGTGAATCGCTAAAGAATTTACATGCAAAGTAGCACATGTCATGTAAGCGTTGCACCGTAGCTGGGCGTGCGCTCACTGACCGCCGCGTATCTGCGACGGACGGTTTGCGAGGCTGATGGCCTGACCCGGGCCGGGGCGGGCGCTCCCAGAACAAAGCTATTTGTGAAGTACACACAGCTGCTGCCGACTCTTTTCTTCATTTACATAATTCGTGTGTCTACCGAGGCTCAACTGTTCCACCAAACAGCCGACTGTATGTTAACATTATGCATATATGCTACGACTGTTAGCAGTAAACAAAGCAAAGTAGCATTGTGGGTAAAAAATGTGAAATCTGTGCTCTTCTTCCAGGACATGACATCATCCCACAGTGAACAAGCTGCCAAGCATAATTCTCCTGCTGGTAAACGGAAGACACAGCTTCCCTCCATGTTTTTTTTTACTATTTGATTCTTCATTCACATAACCAATTAATTACATTAAAAAAAAAAAAAGAAAGCTACTTAGCTAGACAGTTAACAAAAACAGATTCGTCTCGACAAAATCAATTAGGATTGAGGGTCAGTGGGTCATTCATTTACTGGTTCGGCATAATTACCTGTTTTCTTCCCCTCATTTACTTCTTTATTCATATGGGACGCTGATGTCCCTGCAAACCCAAAAGAACACACTTTTCTTTTTTTTTTTGTGATTATTCAAATTAAACATCGACTCCTGAGAGAAAACGGCTGTCAAAACTACAATGCGGTGGGAAAAAAAAAAGCTAATATGCTCTAAAAACAAACTCCCCCGAAGCGAAATGTGGGGAATTCTATTAGATGTCAGCCTACATACTGTAGATTTCAATTTTCAGCACGCCCCAATCAGGTAACAAATATATAAATAAATGACAAGAGGATCAAATTAGAAAAATCATAGTTTGATCTTGTGTAATTGTGCTGAACCACCTGCACCCATGCCTCGATCAGATATGAGCTTGGCAGGAGGACAGGTTAGAGCAGAACTTCTGCCCTGTGGCTACAAATCACTGCTGCTGCTGCTGCTTTGACTGTCTATCATGGGGGGGGGCTGGGGGGGCACATCCACTCCTGTCCTGTCTGCTATGATTCACAGAGAGTGGAAGGGGGCAGGTGAGACGAGGAGGAGGAGGAGGAGGAGGAGGATGGTGGCTCACTATAGATTTAGTTCCTTTCGCTTCTTTTGAAGAAAGCTGTGAAGACATTTATAAACTACACGGCTCCTACATAAAACTAAAGTGTCGAGCTTTTAATAGACAGGAACATTTATCATGTTTAACACATAAAAGCGCACTCAGTTAGTCCGCCTGCAGAATATCACATTAACACTTTGTAAACATCCACCCATAAAGATAATTATTTTGATTGCAGGACTCTTGCGAGGCTTTTTTTTTTTCTTCCTTCCCCTTCCTCAACATCTGGTTGAAATATGGGGCAAGTGCTTGCTTTCTGGCTCCCGCTCAGGTGGTTAAAATAGACTGCACACGTACACATATAAATAGAGTGGTGGGTAACTTTCATTTTTTCCCCTCTACCAGTTTACAATTTCTTGTCTTTGCCTTTTTTTTTTCTCTCTCTCCACTTGTGGCAAGTCAGCGAAAAGGCAGAAGCTGTGGCTCCCCACATCGCACCTGCCAGGAAGTGATCCCTTTCACTCCACCCAGAGAGGCCGCTGGGATGTGCCAGGACATGCAGCCGTAGCGTGAGCATTAAGCTCCGTGCTCCTACAGGCAGGGCATGGGGTGTGGTGGTGGTGGGGGGGTACAGAGGCACATGCAGCAGTTTTTTCCACCCATTGTGAGCCAGCAAAGACTCACCTGCAGCTGAGATCCAGACCTAAAATATCTTTAGCCAGTATTCTTGATTTTAGGGGATAAGTATCACCACTTTTTTTGTTCATTTTTTAAAAAAAAAAGTCGTGATCTTGCTGCTTTTCCTTGCGTTCTCGGTTGTGTAGTGGATCCAAATAGAGCAGAGGAGGCCCCGAGAGTGGAGCAGAGCACGGGAGATTGTGATAATTGACCAAGATGCTGCTACCACAGAGTCCCCCGTCCCCTCACCTCCAAATCCCAGCGGCCCCGTTTTCAATTTAACACAGGACTTGACCAGATTTCACTCATTGCAGGGCTACGGCACATCTTTGACACTTTTACATTAGAAGCACCGCTTTCTGCTGATTAAAAACTGTCCCTCTGCCTTTTCTCTTCTTCCTCCTGCCGCACGCCGAGAGGTAACGCGAGAGGGGTGTCCATTTCCTGTCCCCTTCTTTCCCTCCAAATCAACCGCAAATAACTCACAGCCTCCTGTGCCTATCTTGATTTCACTCTAGAAGATAAGGACGCCATTTATTGTTTTCATTGAGCTTGAGTGCTAAGACAGAGAGCACCAAATTACTCTCGGATCGAGATAAATGCACCACAAATCGCTAATTCAATCCATCTTCAATGCTGGCGATGTTTTGAAGAGAGGGGCATATCAAAAAATCACACTGTGAAACCGGAATCTGGCGGTGTGATATCGGCTAGAGACCTCATCAAATTGAGAAGAAAAACTAGCTGTAACTCGAGTTAGAATCCCCTCTGGAGGAGGAGGGAGCTGGTACAGTGTGTTTATGTGTTAAATATGAAATCCTTTATGTGCCTCCTTCATAGCGATGATGGAGCATGAACTGATAAAATAATGGACTCACAATTTCTGACTTTCCCGACGTGATGCAGAGCTGGGAATGAATGCACCGACGCGCGTGTGGTGGGATGGCGAGGGGCTGAGTATTTACTGATGTGGTTATCTTGCTCTGTGACAGCCGGGATCACTCAATCAGCTGCCGATGGCCGGGCGCAGGCAGGCGTTACGCACATCCCCGTACTTCTGGGCAGGAGGCGTCAGCCGAGACAAACCTGATCAACAAATGCAGCTCTCGTGTGCCACAGCTATCCGAGGTGATGATGATGATGATGATATTATGTGGAAGTGAGACGGCAAAGGGGGGAAGAGAAGACGGACAAAGACAGACACGAGGAGACAGAGAGAGACCTGAAGGTGGAAGCTCCTCTGAGGCGCCGCTTCTAAGAAGGCAAAGTGTCTTTCTGCTGGAAAGCACGGAGATAACATGCGATTTATTTTAATAAGAACCGTGCGCCTCGAAACACTCCCCTTTCCAGATCAAAGAGGCAAGCATTCATATGTTGGAGATAGTCTCGCATTAATTATCAAAAACTTGAATTAAAAAATAAGAACTTGTCCGTCCTGTGGAGTTACATACCAATTAAAAACACAATCCCGGCAGTGTCCGCATGACATTTCTAACGGTACCTTTTAAAAATTACTGACATATGCATGTTATTAAAAGGTTAGAGAAAATTTGCATTCAGCAATGAGGGAAAATAAATATAATGTTGAGTGTGCAGATAAGAGCTCAGTAATTAGCAGTAGGCATGGCAGTGGTGGAAAACATTTGAAGAACAAACCTGAAATAGTTTGCTTCTTCTCTCTGTTGCCCTACAGTTATTTTACATTATTCAATCCAAAATACCATCTTTCTGATTCTAACTTTTCTTTTGCATGTTAATGTTTAATAGGAGCCCTTGGCTATCTATGAGCACAATTATTAGATATCCGCGGAGAGAAATTGAAAAATTAATCATTCTCTCAATTTTTTTGTACTTCTCAGATCCATTGGAAATGGCTCTAAGAGCTGAGGCTTCTCCCCTGTCACAGGTCCCACCTAAACACAATCAACCTGGCTGCTTGCTTGCACAACTAAGACAACTGCATCAATACAGCAATTAACTGATTATTTATACGTTGGCACTCGTCCTGATGCATCACACACTAACACTGATAAGCATGTTGCAAGTGGTGGTTGATTGCGGAAACATTTTTCCGCTGGCATTGGAATGGGAAAACCAAGTGTGTGTTTAATTAACAAAGTGTTACACAACACGTACCATTGTGGGTGTTTATCTGGCAGGACGCTGTGTCACTCATCTACCTATTAGCCACGGGCATGAACTGTTTGATGCAACATAAAAAAGGCTAACAGGATGCTCGTGCAATTGTAAAATTTGTGATTTGTCTTGTGCAACTGAATGTCCACGAGACTCAATTATCCATACGACGTCCCCTGTAATGTAGGTTAGCAGCCGTCCTTGTTTTCATTACTCAAAGCAATCTATGCTGATATAACGTGTTGTGTGTAAAATGGGCCAAGCATAAAGCAACCAGCAGCATACAGGTATTATATAGTTTTGCACATTATCCAGGTTCTAAGTGCAGATTTTAGCACATGTATAATAACTGTAGTATGCACATGTTAAACCCTGAATGTTACGTCCAGTACTTTCTGTAAAAAGCGACTCTAGAGGCAGCACACATGTGATTTGATTGATTTGTTTTGTAATTTCTGACTGGCACAGTTTATAATGCCTAATTAAAGCAAGCAAAGTTCAAACATGTAATCACTGACATTTTTAACTATACACACGTTTGCTCCTGAACTCTATTTACCACTATGTGTTGACTGTGTGCTACTTTAAACAACCACAGGAACTGCCTCCCTTTCAGCTTTCAGCTTTTTGAATTAAAGTGAATTGATTACTTTATCAGTGGTAAGGCTGTGTAGCTTGTTAATGATAGATTTATAAGAAGCAGGGCTGGCTGCTGCTATTTATACTGTAGAGTAAACGTGGGACCAACGTGGCCAAGGTAACACGCAGAACTGTAAATTATTAAATATGTTCTGATCAATGTAAAATAATTTCAGTTGCACAGATTTTTCAAGCCCAGGTAAACCGTCTGCGGTAAATGCAGAATTAACATATGATCCAATCAGCCAAAACATTATGACCACCTTCCTAATATTGTGCAGGTCTCCCTTGTGGTGACTCATCAGAGAATGGACATGGGCCTTCTGAGGGTGTCCTGTGGAGTCTCGACCGACAAAATGTTGTTAGCGGGGGGGGGGGGGGGGGGGTCTTTGAGGGGAGGGGCCTCTGTGGATCATCCCACAGATACTTGATCAGTTTGGGATCTAGTGAATTTGGAGGCCAGGTCAACACCTTGTGCTGTTCTTCATGTTTTTTTTTGTTTTTTAGTTGTTCCTAAAGCGTTTTTGTGGCTGCATCCTGCTGGGGATGGCTGCTGCCATCAAGGAGTGTCATTGCTATGGGGTGGGGGTGCCTGGTCTGGTCTAGGTGGGTGCTACATGTCTAAGTAACATCCACATCAATGAATGCCAGGTCTAAAAGTTTCCCAGCAGAACATTGAATTATCAGGGAAAGAAGTCATACGATGGTCGATGGGATTTATTTGTCCTCTCAGTGGTTTTATTGTTGTGGCTGATCTGTGTACGTACTAGGTTAGCATCATCCACTTAAAAGGAAGTCAGATTTTAATGAGGCTGACTAGCATTGTCGTAGCATTCAACAGTTGACTGAGTCAATCCCAGTTCACCTAAATCAAATTACCACCAGCTGCTCATGATTTCCAGTGAACCGCAGTCTCACTATTGTTTTGGTGTGTTACACATTGCATTGGCATCAGAGAAAAATTACTTTGTGTCAGTGAGAAAAAGACCAGAGATGGATCTTGAGCCTCCCAGAGTACTCTTCTTGGACTTACTCAATTTCCCCTGCTGCCATGCTTCAATCCCGACCCCTCATCCCACCCAGACAGAATGCCCTCCTCCTTAAACAACTCTTTCTTTAACATCTGCCCAGAAGCAGCACTGCTGCCTTTTGTCCACTCACTGTCTCCTAAGGCATGTCATCCAGCTCTAATCAAGCAGAAAATGGTCATAAATATTTCTTTCTGCTAGATTTCACATTCACATTTCACGCAGAGACATGATATTTTCCCCTTACCTCCGGGGAGCACCTAATGCAAAAAACAGTTACTTATATTCAGGGCTCGTGTTCCTTCAGTCAAAATGCAGAACACATTCCCCCGTTCGCATGGAGGAGAAAAAAAGAAAAAAAAAAAAACAGGAAAAAAGGGGGGGAGGAAAGGAGGAAAGCGGAGGAGGGAAGACATAAAGGACTGTCTTATTTTCTGTGCCATTTACTGGCTAGCACTTTCACAGCCGTCCCATTACATCATGTCAAAGATTGTAAACAAGCAAATAACAACAGCGCATCTGAGACCACAGCGAGGGAGCGGCACACATTGTCCTGGAGGTCTGTGTCACCGACTGGGGATGGGGGGGACATTTGTTTTTATTGTCTGTTTAAATAATATATACATTTTATTTTTCGTTCAGAGAGAGGGAAAAAAAAAAAAGGTTGCGAGGATTTATATGACCCATTGTCTCCGGCCTGGCTAAGTATTTATGGCACACGTCATTCACAGGATGCCGAGGTGCCGTCACTATTATTTATGACAAGACATCACATCATGGCATATCATTCTCTAAATGGTATACAGCTATTCACCAGTGAATACCAACCTGTGCCATTTTTCTCTCAAATAGAGGCCATGTCACCGCTGAACGCGCAGGGGGTTGTTATTAATCACTGATACATACCTTGATGGGTGAATACATGTCAAACAATCAAATTTACTATGGGACACCTACACACGGCGCGGCTGTCCATGCATATTTGCTTCAATGAAGGCTCATTTGATCGTCACAAGTGGTAGTTTATCACGTTCCAACCCGCGTGTCAAAAACAGAGCTGTCAACTTTCAACACAGAAACAAGGAATCTACACTGTGCACCACGAGAGCTGTGAGATGACAGAGGAGGTTTAATTATACATCATGTGATTCTGTTATGATGTCGTCTGCTCCTTCACGGAGCTACAGGTCATGCACCCCGGCCACGGTCCAAATCCTAATCGTAATTTTTTCATATATATCCATATAGTGGGAGTGACTGGGGCACCGAAACGCAGCCTCTAAATAACGCATTATCTGCCACGAAACTGTTCATTATACCAATATTTTTCCAATACTATACCCCGTTGAGTCCGGAGTTACCTGTTATCTATTCGCAGACGTGCAGCAGTTTGTTGTTCTTTGGCCAGCTGTTCCTCTCTCTGCCTCCACATCCTCCTTTCAACGAGCTCCTCATCCGTATACTCTGGCTCAAAACGGTAAGGACGTCCATCATAAACAAAGTCGTCATCCACAACCTCAGAATCGGAAAAATATTCAGCCATGTTGCAAAAAACTAGCGCTAGCAAAGGTAAACAAGCCAATCGTTGAGGGTGCGCGCGGCGCTCGGAGATGACATCATCCAGGTCAGAGGTTAGTAGGTCAATCTACAGACCCCGGACGATGACAACAGGTAACTACAAACTCAATGGGGAATAGCACTAGCGTACGATAACAAAATATTGGTGAAATGAATGAGTTTCACGGCAGATAATGCGTTATTTAGAGGCTGCGCCTCGGTGCCCCAGTCACTCCCACTATATGGATATACACGGCGCTACACTGGATCTAAATATCGTCCGAACGATTCCAAATGAGACCAAAGTTATATGGGTGAGTAAACAATCATATTTTATATTGAAATAAGGTCCAGGTTGTAAAAAACTGTAATTCCCCTTTAAGCAATAGATCTCAAAGCTTCATTTCTTTTAGTTCCAGGCAGATTACAGTTTTAGTCTCGTTAATTTTCCCCTGTGTAAACACGTGTGTGTTTTCCCATAGCTTGATGGCACATAAATGTGGAAGCAGGTAATAAACAAACCTCTGTCCTTTTTTTTTTTTTTTTTTTTTTAAATCAAGCCATCTTATCATTGTCCGGTCCTTTCAGTCAGCTCTCCTGCTTAGACCTCATCTTAAACGTCCTTATGAAGCACGGTTGTCTCAGGGTGCAAACAAATGACAGCAGGTCTGTGTCAGTATTCTTCTGTACAGCCAGTTTAGCTCAGAAGCCCAGGTTTCCTCCACCCTCTCTGTCACCCAGTGGCTGACCAGGGCTTGCAGACTGGTGCGCACACTAGATGTCTATTTCCCCCAGTGTGCCATGAGATTATGAATAAGATATAAAAGCCAGGCTCACTACAGGGTTTTCACATTAGCCTGGCTGTGTAGCTGATGCCCTCTATGCATACATGTATACAAGCAAATGCACACGGTCGCATGTGCCATGCACACAGATGCATTATAAAAAAAAATAAATAAAAATAAAAAAAAAACCCTCATGCACACACACACATCAACATTATTTTCCTGCACATACAGTCTCTGCGAACTACTAAGGCAACGCCACCTTTGTATCCGTTCAGATGTGCACCCAAAAGATGCCTTAATCTGCAACAAGGATTAGGGCTTACTGAAACAAATAAGTGTTTTAAAAGGAGACGGTCCCGGTTTCAATTTCAATAGCTCATTTAACCCTTATCTGCCCAAATCCTTGGGGTCCATTCTATGTTAATTGGATCTACATTGCACTAGCATTGGGGGTGTTAACAAGCACAGCCTATGAATATTAATTACCCTGAAGTTTTCTGCACAGGAAAGACTTCACTGATACATATTAATTCTATGAAGTTTTTTAAAGTAGCGCTCTCATTAAAAATGAATGGGCACTGCGCTTGAATGTTTTCCCAGGAGAAAATGTGCATTCTTAAGTCTATCCCTAATAAATTGGGTCAGATTGGCTACCCTTAAAGAACGGCGTCTCCTTAAAATGGCATTATTATTCAGCTAGGTGTAAACATTCCAGTCGGGTGAAGAAAGGGTTTTGTTCAAACTGTGTTTTGACAATGCCCATTAAAGCAAGTCATGTCTGAGCGTGTACTTTCCCAACCACGGCCTCCTGAGGCCCTGTTAAAACGGTTACTTATTTACAACACTAAACACACAAGTTGTTCAGCTAAACAGCGCAAAATTACTCTGTGTGCCTGGGTGTTTGTGTGTGTGTGTGTGTGTGTGTGTGTGCGAGGATTTGTGTGTGTGTGCATCTTGATGTGGAGCATTCAGAAGTGGTTGTTGGCACTACTTTAAATAAAACATTGAGGATGCATTAGTCCTCTGGCTGGCCGAGGCCCCTTTCTCTCTCTCTCTCTCTCTCTCTCTCTCTCTCTCTCTCTCTCTCTCTCTCTCTCTCTCTCTCTCTAAGCCATTTAATACTGAACCGATGCAGACGTGTTTCCCCGTCTGCCTCCAGCCAGCTGCTTCAGACACCTGCTCAAAGTTTAGAGTTGCCCACTTCAGCACAAACACGCAGACCACGGCCATCAAAGACCATCCGGGCGCCACACAATGAGAGCCACTTCACTCTTCCTAATGATACCAGCATGCACTCGCATCATTTACATGGGAGGAATTTGTCTAAGCGCACTTCCGCCACAGGTTTTCCTCATCCAACACATTTTACACTGGGACAAATAGTACGGTATATTTGACTTTATACAGAGGATGCACAGTTATGTCTCTGTCCACTAGGTTTACCAATTTAAAAAGAAGGAATTCATATTATAAATCCAGAAAGGACTGGTGGAATCAAATGTCATTCATCAGATTTCTTGTATAACATCAATCATATTTATGAACTAGATACTTCAAAGGTTCCTTTTACTCATGTACAAACAATCAGGCATAACATTATGACCACCTTCCTTATATTGTGCAGGTCTCCCTTGTGGTGACTCATCAGAAAATGGACATGGGCCTTCTGAGGGTGTCCTGTGGTGCCTGGCAACAGAATATTATTAGTGGGTGGCATTTGAGGGGAGGGACCTCTGTGGATCATCCCACAGATACTTGATCAGTTTGGGATCTAGTGAATTTGGAGGCCAGGTCAACACCTTGTGCTGTTCTTCATGTTTTTTTTTTTTTTATGAGTTGTTCCTAAAGCGTTTTTGTGGCTGCATCCTGCTGGGGATGGCTGCTGCCATCAAGGAGTGTCATTGCTATGGGGTGGGGGTGTCTGGTCTGGTCTAGGTGGGTGCTACATGTCTAAGTAACATCCACACCAATGAATGCCAGGTCCAGAAGTTTCCCAGCAGAACACTGAACTGTCACAAGAGGGTTTAAATGTTATTTACTTCTCCTGTCAGAGGTCATAATATTGTGGCTGATCGGTGTACGTATTTTGCAGACAACAGGAGATTTTGTTTGTGTCGGATACGTTCTTTTGATTGAAAGGTGGCACCAGTTGTGTGCCAGAGTGTGCAGGACATGACGCAACTGCAGAAGTTGCTGTGTTTTGTTTATGGCCTATAGCTGTTGCATAATTTGGTCATTACCGGCTCAATTTGGATTTTTCTGGACCTGGATCTGAAGTTTTAACTCCCCAACAGAAGTTTGCGCAAAATGGATGTTTGTCTCTCTTGCAGTTTCGCGGCAGTAGCATAAAAGAATTGTCAACAGCACTTTCCCACAGGCTTGTTGTATACTCTACAGAATAATTACCCGCTTTATTCACATATGGGCCCAATCGGATATAACAAGGGGTTTGTACCAAGAAGCTGGCAGGTTTGAGTCTGCTTACCGTCAGGTTGAACTGATTCAGACATTTTTTTGTTCTCACATGCAGCTGTGGTGATGCCAGGAACAAATCAGAACTGCAGCGAATGTGAAGAGGTTTGTTATTTTAGTTGCAGCCTTTGGATTGGTAGAGATTTGAATGAGCTAACTGCACCAAAACTCTCTTTGTCATGCAAATGTGCACGCAAAACCGGATTGACCATTAGCCAAATAATCCGAAATCTGATCTGATATTTGAATGCAAAATAAAGGAAATTGTTTGAGTCCATTTTTTTTGTGTCTAGTTTAAGATTTTAGATTAGAATTATACAGCAGGTAAATATTGAGCACAAATTCATAGTAACACTGTTCAGGGCTGCAGTTACTGTAAGTGTCACATAAAATATGAGTTTAAAAAGTTAATTTGGCTGCAGAACACGTTCTTGAGTGAGTGTGTGTGTCTGTTCTGATTACCACAATGTCAAACAACTCCTGCGATCCCCCTCCTGCTGCCCACATAAGCAGGGTGTGTAAACAGGATGTGTCGAGCCGAGCAACAGTCAACTATTTTAAACCATTGGTTTCGGCACACATGCAACCTGCGCTTCATCTCGTCTCAGTCGGAGAGCGGTGACTGGAGGTAGACTCAACAAAAAACGATGAGTTCATAGGCTGGCTGTCTTGGAAGACATTCATAAGACAAAAGAGAGGCGCTGGGTGGTTTACCTCCTGAAACCTCACTAACAAAACCCTGGGTGACAAAAAGGATTTGAAGAGTTGCACCTAGACTAAACAGATTTTTTTTTTTTTAAATGCATGCAACTATGATTCAAGTAAGGGAAATATAAATATAAGTAAAAAACAGTTGTGATATTTTCAGCGACAGAGGCGGTGTGTTTTTTTCCCCTTTAATAATTATTTCCTCTTCTTTTTCGACACAGCAACGCATCACTGTTCAATTTTCACCTCCATCTGTGTGATGATTAATCAGATCACACATCAATTGCCAGAACCAGCAAAGAAATTCAGCCTGTAATAAAACTGTCATGTGCTGTGGTATAAAGACAGATGTTGCCAGTTGTGTGATAACATAATTAAACCGTTCTGTGAGGGATTCCATAAAATTATTCAAATTGGACGAGCACTATCATTTTACCAATAAGCAATTTAGGGCAATATGCAGTGTCATAACACTGATGTTATCCTCTCTGCCAGATTTTCCAATAAGTCGGCGCTGCTGCGTGGCCTCCTTTGACAATATGAACAGTATACATGGAGATACCTGAGAGCTCCTAGAGATGGACGAGTGTGCACGGCGGGACCGCGGGGGATTCAGATCCCTTCACTGGATGCTCGCTAGCACAAACGGTGTGATTTAGGGCACACATTCGATAATGCACCAAAGCTGTTGGTCAAAAAGCACCCAGAGCAAAGACGCCTTTATCGCCACGTGTTAAATATTCAGGATTGCACTGCGCATGTACATAGAATTCTTCAGAGCAAATACAGGAGATACTGGCAGGGATTGAATTCAAAAGCCTGGCGATAAGGCTGTGTTCGTCTTGTGTAGTAGCATTTTAATCCAGGCATAGCACTCTCTCCCTCTTGCCCTCAGCTCAGCAGCCGAGCACATACGATTAGCAGAGATCTGAAGCAGAAAACGCTCTCTGGCCTCCTCTCTGACCTGACGCTGTTAACGCTCTCACTCCGGCCATTAGCCCACGATGTGGACCAAATGTCAGAAACCAGCAGGTCCTGCACCCAAAGGCCCGGCCTCTGCGCCTCTATTCAGCCTGACCACGTGTATACGCTCTGTATCTTTGTGTGTGTGGACTGGGATAACGAGGCTTATCGTGTAGCACTTCTCCCTGAAGCTTGGCAGCACACAGCTCGGCGATAGTGGCTAAGAAGTGCGTTTCCACCTTCTCGAGACTCCACGAGGGAGCGTGTGAGAAGCTGCATTATGCAAGCGGGAGGACTGTGTCCGCTCAGCTCTTTCTGCGGCCACCGTTATGCGTGTCACTCTCTCCTCCGTGTACACGCAACACGGCACACACCTCGACCTCAAAGAAAAATAACTGGCTGGTCGTATCTTTTTAATACGTTGCAAACCTTTAAAGGCATTTGTTCACCCAGGTAAACTAGACGGTGTGTATGCAGCTAAAGAAAATTAATCATTCAGTCATTGCTTTATTTTTAATTTTGCGGGTATAGCATGGGTAAGATACTTAGAGTTTATTAGCAGGACTCCTCCAAAAGATGATGTTTAAGTTTTAAGCTAGGGAATAAGTCGCACGGTTGCACAGACGAGACGCTATGTTGAAAATGACCATAAGTCACGCAAAGTACCGGTTGCATATCACGAAGACAAGCCAGCTCACCCGGCGTCCTCAACTGTGTGTGTTTGTCTGACAACTACAGCTGCACAACACAACTTCCTGTTGCAAAATCATTTTAATCGCGCAAAAAAAAAAAAAGAGTTATTGCAAAAGCTTCTTCCACACTATTGTTTTTGTTTTATTTTCTCTCCTACAGTATCTTCACTTCCTCATGTGGATAACGTCGAAACCGCAACTTCTGCAAGCGCAAACAAAAACACACAGAAAATAAACAGGTTCAGCTGGAGACACGTGCGTTGTGAGGAAGGAGGAAAAAAAAATAAAGAAGGATTTTAAATAAAACAGACGCGCACATATATTATACACAAGGAACTGCAAATAAACAGCCTGAAAAGCAAACACGAAACTCAAGAACACATTTATAATACAACCAAGAGTGTAACCGTTACAACACAACAGATTCCGGTTCCTTAAACACTGAAATCTGTTAAATTTCAACAGCATCTTTAGAGAAAAAAAAGACGACAGACAGCACCTTTTTTTTTTTTTTCTCCCACCCTTACTTCTTCTCAATAAACAGTATTTGACTTACTAATAGAGATGCTTAAGTCGAGCTTATGGTCCACTTCCCCCAAATCTGACTAGTCTACAAGATGAATTCCCCTGTCAGAATCAAGATGATCAAACAGATTACAATTATTTCATTCCCCATCTTTATTAATGAGGACTGTCTTTCATAGTTATGTTCCCTAATAAGAATAAATGATATGCCACTGCCAGGTTTGTTGTTCCGCCTTCGCTCGGGAGACCCTCAGACATTTGCACTTTGAGTCTGAGAACGTTTTAGATTGATTTCTGCATCACCTAAAGGGGTAATAGCATCCTGGAGAACAAAGAATGCAGGGAAAGCGTGTCAGTTAGAGGCGTATTAGTGCGAGCCACAAATAAAACTTGAAAGAAAGACTGTGAAATGCCACAAAAAGTAAAAAGTTATCAAGTAATTGAGCAACGATCGTATTGCCCTGGGGACAATTAACATGGTTCATGGTGCATGAGTGAAAATCCTGGGTTAGTTTAATGGGAGAATAAAAAGACCGCCTGTCTGTCTGTCTGTCTGTGTGTGTGTGTGTGTGTGTGTGTGTGTGTGTGTGTGTGTGTGTGTCCTGCCAGTAACACTACACTGGTAAGTAGCTTATCAAAGTCCGGTGTCAGAAGCAGAGAGTGAGACATCTCGTCCTCCGTCCCCATTTATCACACACAACAATTAACACTCCCTCTGTTTCAGCTGCAGATGCTGGCTGCAGAAATTAACCGCAGGATTTGTTCACAAAGCATGAACCAAAAAGCGCTCGGTATTTACCACAGTAGAAAAAATAAAAACGGTAGGGGAGGAAAGAGGGAGAGTTGCTCGCATTCCCCATGCCAGGGCCGGCGCCGGAGACCGGTAGTCGTTTCTGGATGACTTGAAAACGGGGACCACGCTTAGATGGCGGTCTCTGCTCTCGCGGAGAGGCTTTATTTCCTGCGCCTTCTCGGTGTCAAGTGCACATCCGTGACACTTTTTTCCCCCGTCTCCCTCTCTCCCGCCTCACATTTATCAAAGTTGTAACCGTGTTGTCTTTGCAGAGCGAATCAGAATGTGCCCCTGGCAAAGAATGAAGGAAAAGTCAACAGGAATTAGGTTTCAGTGCAACTGTTTACTCAACTGTGGCCTGCAGTTATTGAAATTTTATCCATGGTTTTGTGTGACTACCGCTGTAATGAATTCAGTATGGCTGTGATTTTCTCACTGACGACATGCTCTTTCTGGGCTGGAAAAAAAAATATATAAAGTTGGGTAGGAGGTGGGGTCTGAGACTCGGGAGTCAGGATGAAGAGTTGATCTGGAGAAGACTAAAGGCTTCACGGCTTAAGACAGAGGAACAGGACACGTACTGACCCACCCTCTCTACTTCCTGATCAACTAAAACTTCTCCAACTCAATACCATAAAAATGTTACTGAGGAGGCGTGCTTGGATTTCTAAGAGAAACACGTCTAAAGCATCACATTTGGCACATATGCTATGGTTGCCCCTCTGACAATTATTTATACATATTACAAACTGCAGCTCTATATTCTATAATTACATAAAGCATGAGTTAAAGGGGAAACTATTAAAACCGATCAGCCACAACATTATGACCACGAGAAGTGAATTGACCATCTTCTTCTGTAACCGCTTGTCCTGTGAAGGGTCGTGGGTCTCCAGTCTATCTCAGGGCCAACACAGAGAGACATTCACACCTACGGCCAACTTAGAATCACCAATGAACCTAACCAGCATGTCTTTGGACGGAGGGAGGAAGCCGGAGAACCTGGAGAGAACCCACGCAGACACAGGGAGAACATGCAAACTCCACACAGAAAGGAACCAGTCGACCTGGATTAGTGAGGCATCAGTGATAACCACCACACCACTGTACCACCCTAAAATTGGCCATCTTTTGACAATTCAATGTTCTGCTGGGAAACTTTTGGACCTGGCATTCATTGGTGTGGATGTTACTTAGACATGTAGCACCCACCTAGACCAGACCAGGCACCCCCACCCCATAGCAATGACACTCCTTGATGGCAGCAGCCATCCCCAGCAGGATACAGCCTGACACAGACACACACACAAAAACACTTTAGGAACAACTAAAAAAAAAAAACATGAAGAACAGGACAAGGTGTTGACCTGGCCTCCAAATTCACTAGATCCCAAACTGATCAAGTATCTGTGGGATGATCCACAGAGGCCCCTCCCCACAAAGGCCATTTTGTTGCCAGACACCACAGGACACCCTCAGAAGGCCCATGTCCATTCTCTGATGACTCACCTACACAATATTAGGAAGGTGGTCATAATATTATGCCCGATCTGCGTATGTACGGAAGTTAACAATTATCGTAATAATGATACTTATATCAGATATTTCGTTCTGTTGTCAAAATGACATTTCTGAATCATCTGTTGCTGTGACCAAATATCATATAATCATAAAGCCATTCTGCTGAAAGATGATAAATGATAACATCTGAGTTATAGCCCATCTCTGTGTGCTACAGTTCATGCTCCACGCTGCAAACACTGTTTCCCTCCCCGTACGAACGCTGATGGATGTGCTGTGACAACACGCAGCGGCACGGAGCCTGTGCATCATCACCAAACAGCTCCTGACAACAACCCTAGTAGTGCTGTCGGATAGACCGAGATAGCAGAAGACACACTGATCTTTTCAATGTTGTTTCCTTAAACGCGCTGTCGTGTGCCACACATAACGCTGACACCAACAGAAAGAGCTTGTCTGTTTGCCTCAAGTCTGAGGCGGTGAAAATGTTTCGGCTTCGATGACGATAACGCCGGCGCACGTCCCCGCACCTCATTGGTTAACGCGGCAGAGTGTGGCATTAGTTCTGAGTGTGAGGCTGTGTTTTACAACGAGCCAGAGGAGGATGCTGTCATCCCATTGGTCGTCATGGTTTCCTAACTGTCTACAAAATCCTGTGGCACCTACATACTTAAAATATGTCAGAACATCGCGATAAATATTTCACAGAAATGCAGATGCCGCGATAAACACGTCCACAACCAAATACAATCACACAGAAAGAGCACTTCCCCTTCTTTAAATATTCAAAAAGGGCCTCAATATACATAAATAATAATAATAATGTGTTTATGTACGGGATGTACTTCGAGGAGGAATTAAATATTAAGTGGCACTTTAAGAGGCGGGCCGGGCCTGCTGTTGACACGGCTTAACAACGCGAAGACAGGTGTGGAAGGGGGGGGCCAGTCTACCTGGTGCTGCTGGAGATGCAAGAGGTCCGCTGCAGTCACCTCCACTGACGGCGTGGCACTTTTGGGTCGCCCCTCCCTGGAAACACCCTCCGCGCTCGCTCCTCCATTTTGATTGGCTGGTCCGTTGCTCGTCGCCTCCGTCCCAGATTCTTGCATCATGACTTAAAAACCTGAGAGAAGGCGCAGGAAAAGAGGAAAACAGGGACAGAGACGGAGAGGAACAGCTGTTAAAACACACAGCAATGAGGTCGCATTTCAACTGTGGGCCAAACTATAAACATCTGTCATATCCTTCCCACACAATTTCACTTTTATTGCAGGTTTCCCTGATGGTTTGTGCTTCCCTGTCTCTTGTTTGTTTGCTTGTAGCATATGCAATGAGGCAAACGCACAAACACACAGACTGCAGAACTGCTCCTCTTGTTTTTTTTTTATCGTTTCTGGTGCAGATCTTTTGCAGATGAGGTCCACACCAGGCGGGAGAAAAGTGAGTGGGACTCAGGTTTTGTTTGTGTTCTCCAGTATAGGGTATATGCAGAGGCACGGTGGAGGGGTTGGGGTCCAGCACACATCCGAGAGGAACCCAACCTGAGCCGAGCGAGAGCAGAGGAGCCCAAGAAAACACTGGACCTCCAAAACAAAACACTTTCTATGGAAATGGATATATTTACTTGCATGGCTCCCAGAAGAACCACGGCAGAATGGCTTTTTAATGGGAAACAGGGCGACTGCGTGAGGCCTGCCAAAGGATCTCCATGAGAAACATCCAATATGAGGCCGAGCAAAAACAGTCAAATCCTTGAGGGGTGCTCAATTAACACTAAAATACAGATCTGAATATAAATAAGCCCCTTTGAGCTTTGGGGAAAAAATTTATTTTTCATAACTCAATACAACACACAAATACTCGCACGAGTCGTTTTGAGCGTCATTGCATGCTTTATGTAAAAATATGGCAGAAGTAATCAGTGTTAAATGTGAATACACGGCTATTTGTTTACACGTTTTGTCCCCTGTTCTGTTTCTGGATACACAAGAGGCAGACAGACATGGCGCCCCCCCCTCCCTCACCTCCCTCCATGTCTCTCTGGGGATACGAGCCAGTGACACTGGTGCATATCTGCGCCTGTATACCTCAAATCAGTGAAATGATTTACAGCTATTGTGTGCCGGTCACAGGCCCCATTGGCGCAACGCGTCTAGCCTCCCCGATTCCAGGGGCAGTTAATGAAGCTGACCAAGTCGGGCAGAAGCGAATTAACATGGCTGATTAATTATTTATATGAAGCAGAATAAATGCCTTTAAAACACGGGAGCTGCATCGTGGAAGAATGCGAAAATGAAACTAAAAGCAGATTTATGGTGTTGCGTTCAAGGCGTATAATAGGAGGGCCAGTGTGACTTTTATATATATACGTGCTCAGGTACACAGGCGCCGGGGTCTCCAGAGATGGGATCTAAACAAGAGGCGGGCACACACAACCACAGGACACCACAGGGACACACACTCAGACTGACAGATAGGAAATTGAGGTTGACAACGTGTCACATAAGAATATTTACAGAGCAGAGGTGAGATAATAATCTAGACATGGGCTTATTTAAAAAAATAAATAAAAAATAAACAGTGCTATGAGCAGCGTGGCTATTTCAGATCCTAGTTCTCAGCAGCAGCAGCAGCAGTCTCCCAGCTCACTACCATAAGTAGCTGTTTTAGGCCACGGGGAGCTAAAACTGTACCAGAACAAAAATCAAACCCAAGCGCACTATGGTTTACATCTACGCTCTTGTAGAAGCCCTCCTTGCAACAAGCATGACTGAATGAGTCATCTGACACTGTGGCCTGTGCCGGTTCAGTTGTGTGTCACAACGCCCCCACACTCAGGGGCCTGTCTGAGCAGCTTGGGCCCAGCCTACAGGGCCCCCGTTCTCTGGGCTGGGGCTAGAGCCGGCCCCCCTCTCCCTCCAGACAGATGTTGACCCGGCTCACCCCTCCAGTCTGGCACGGCCTCCCTCCATAATGGGATTTTCTAAACAAGGAGTGAGCAAGAGAAATACTGTGGGATGGGACGCAGCCAGCCAAGACTCCATCTACAGGCCCTTACTCGCACCAGCTCCCCTTCTGAGACTGAGCAATTAGAAACACACATTCTCAGGCTGAATTAAATGCCATTTAAAATAAACCGTGCGCTGACGTTATTCAGCCACACTTATTTTTCAAATAAAAGTAATTTTTCCACATGCACGAAAAAAAATAAATAAAAAAATAGCCCCTTCTTTCTTTCTTTTTTCTTTCTTTTTTTTTAAGGCTACATAAAAGGGGGGAAGTAATGGCTATTACACATGCACTGTCATTCCACGCAGAATTTTCATAATTGTAACGGAAAGGCGTAAATTTCCAAATGCACGGCATCTCCAAAAGTAATCAAGAGAATGAGCCGCGGGGCTATTTTAATGTATGCAAAACTAGTGACCCACAATAAAGGAGAGAAGGGCCACAATGAATGCAAAGTAATGCGCGCATGCTTGGAACCGGCACTGATGAGGGGATGGCTAAAATTAACACCCAATTAATTTTCGAATTGACAAACAAATGAAACCCATAAATCTACTTTCTCATTAATTTTTACCACAGAATAATTCAAAGCTGCAATATCACCAGTGGAAAAAATTGGAGGAGAAAAAAAAAAGAAAGAAAATGGAAAATGGGCATTATCCATCATAAATATCAAGCAGATAGGAAAGAGCCTTATTAGAGAGTTGTGCTGATAACAGTGTTAATCTGTGAAGCACGGGCGGGGTGGCGGGGTGGGGGGGTAGGGGGGTAGGGCACCACCGTCATCAGCTGGGGCGTGGGCAACTCGTGACCGTGTGACCTGGCTTTGAGTTTGTTTATCTATCTATTTTTTAAATTTTTTTTTACTCTGCTCCCGGGATATCCTCGTGTGTGATGACTCAAAAAAATAAAAAATAAATAAGCTAAGATTTTCCATCCGTTCCATTTATACAGTTGTAGCCATAATTATGGGTCAAGCGTCCCGCTTCAAGGGGCTGCAGTTACTGGGGTTGAGAACGTACGGATTGGTGACACAAACGTTTGAACGGAAAACAATACACAACAGGAGACGTCAGAAAATAAATCCTCCTTGTAATTAATGGATTTTTTTCTGAGTTAACCCATAAATACAAAAAAACATTTACCACACCTAATACACAAATATCTCCCATAGAACCATGTATATTTATAGGCATTTCCTTTTTCTTTTTTACTTCGTCAACTGCAACTCCTCAAAACGAACTTGTATGCAGAATTATACAGAGAGCTCCATCAGTGTTTTGTATTCCCAGAGTCCCAAATAGTCCGTTTTCCTCACCACTGTACATGTGCATGACAATAATGTGCAAAAAAAATAAATAAATAAGAGATTGTTCAGGTTATTGTTCATATGCACATGATGCATAGTGAAAAAAAGGTTTCCTAGAACAATGTGAATACTACATTGACATATAACCCAAAATAAAGTCTGGAAACAAAAGGCTAAACATTTACCCATCTCTGTATTTATTATTTCACCCCTGATCAAACCTTCCTACATACATAACGTTACACTCCGTCTTCTCGCCTCTAATTCCCGCCGCTAACTCCTGCCGCTGACTTCCGGTTCGAGGACTTTGGCGCCTCCTCCCTGATCCCCATCAGACCCCTCTGGTATGCTCATCATGTAGAGTAGTATCAGCTGATTCAACCTATTTACTTCTCCAGTTTTAAACTATGTTTATGTCAAACAGAAACTGGGAGAGAGTTTCAAAATTCCCAGACAAGCGGTCCTGTGAAGGGTCACGGGGGGCTGGAGCCTATCCCACCCTGGACAGGTCTCACACAGAGAGACACTCACACCTACAGAGTTTGTCCTCTTAAAGGAGTAGTTTTATATAGTACCTCTCTATGGGAGATATATTGTACATGCAAACTGGTACCATGGATTAGAACCCAGAACCATCTGGCTGTGAGGCATCAGTGCTAACCACCACACCACTGTGCCGCCCCTCATCAGAGACTCGTAAGGGTTAAAGAAAAGGAATCAAAATAATGGAAATTCCAGGAGATCAAAACAAGGCAGCGTTTTGTCCAAAAAAGAACTGGCTGTGCTGCTGATTATTAGATGCGTGTCTGTTCTTTAGGGGCGAGTTGCTTGCAAAACAAAACAAGTGTTTGGAACAAACACTGGGTAATAAAAAAAAAAAAAAAAAAAAAAAAAAGGTCAGAGTTTCTGTTTGTTTACAGTTTGTTTTGTTTTCCCTGCCTCAAATGTGGGGAGTCACGTGTACCTCCCACCTGACCAGGCAGGTTGAAGGTTAAGAACAGCCGGCGGCCAGAGCTCATCAACCCTGCTCCACCTCCCCAGCCTCCCAGCCTCCAACCCTCCCACCCTCAGCTGGAAATCTAATGCCTGTCCCCCTGTCATGCTTGCCTGGAATTCAACAGCTCAAACAAGTCAGCAGTCGATTCAAGGTAGGGTCGGCTCGCGCAGCTGTGCTTTGACCCTTCTCCGTGTTCTGTTTTTCTTTAATGCTCATGACAGTAAAGCCTCAGCGGCCACCTGCTTCGATTCGCCGAGTTCTCACACAGCCCTTGTTTACACAAGCACACAACAAAAGCACAACATTTCTCGGGCGGGAGATAAAGACACACAAAGGACGAGACAATGGGGAGAGGTTCACTTTAGAGCTGTTTAGGTTCAGCTTGGTTGCCAGACTAGACAACACATCGACGCGTAGCAAAGGGGCAGCGGCACAACGCTTCTCAAGGTTTCTTATGTTTTCCTGTATTTTGGCTTCTGATTCGAGGGAAAAGCCAAAAGACAAACACAAGGTGCATGTTAAATAATCCATTATCACCGCCCTCATCGCTGATAACAAACTGAGGATCTGCCTCTTGAAAACATTCCACTGCTCTTGAGACATACACATTTGGAGTGAAATTCAACAGGCGTTTTTTTTTCCCGAGCTGCAGCCCCGCACCCTTTCACAGATCATGTCCCGAACCAGCTCCAGCTCTCTGGCCGCTCTCGTCTGGGGATGACATTCTGCCAGCGGAGACTTCGCAGTCAGACCAAACAACCGTGTAATCTTGTCAGCCACTTCAACCACGTCACAGATAAGCATAGCATATCTCCAGACTACTGTGACAATATAGAAGTTACACACGCCTCAACCAACCCCTGCAAGCAATGCCCCTCATTGCAACAGCAAAAAAAAAAAAAAACCTAGATCGCAGCACCACACAAGACAAAAAAAAAGTGTTTTCCCAAGTTCTTCCCAGACCTTGTGCGGGGTACCACTCACGCCGGCAAACAGAGCAGCTGTTTGTTTAATAAGTGATTGCTGCCATGGCTACAGTAAACAGGAGGAGCAGGGGGCTGTGTTTATGAACAAACACATCTCCTTGCAGGAGCCATTTAATATTAACCAGGTGGAATGATCGGCCCGATTTCCTAGGTGACACTCGGGGCAGACGCCGTGTAAACAAGATCTCGGAGCAGAGAAGAAGGGGCCACGCTTTGGGGGAGGACGAGGGGAGGGCAAGGTCGATGCAAATGCAGCTTTGACTAGAATAAACAGCGAGGCACAAGTCAAGATGAACAAAAAGTCATTCTTCTGACATTCGAAGGCGCATTAGTTGCAGGGTGTGTTGCAGCTGCTAGCAAGCCGCCGCCGATGAGATCAAGATGGGCAACCGTGGGGTGGGCAGGGCGGAGGGCGGAGGGTGGTCTCCTATGGAAACGCATCACTGTGGAGCGAGGCAACCGGGTGTTTCTTCCAGAGACAACAAACAGAGGCTCCTCACAACAGCACGGGCGAGAAGAAGAACTTGTAAAAACATGTTAAACATTTACCTCATTCAATTATTCAGTAACCGGGTTTGTGGAAATAACAAAAGGATGTCTGAGGGCTCCAAGAACTGACACTGCACACATCAGGGTGTGCAGAGAAAAAAAAAAAAAGAGATTAGGTGGAAGTGAACAGAAAGAAATCAAAGCATTTTAAAAGATATTATGAGTTACTCCACCCTGCTAGATAAAGAATAAGTGATCACAGTAAGGTAGATAATGTGCTGTGGAGACTTTTCAAGCCGCACACGTCACCTTGGCCTTGAATGTGACGCTTCGCCTTCCCAGAATTTCTATCTCCATTTCCCGTCCTGATATGATTTAGCCCCCCCGCCTCAAAAAAAAGAAAAAACATGGAACGAAGGCATAAAATATGAGCAAAACACATATTTATAACACATCAAGACGACTGCAATGGGATTCTCAAGCATGAAATCCAGATCCAAAGCTATTACTACACCACGAGGAGAGCAGAGGAGAGGGGCTTAACATCCAGGCAGCGGTTGAATATCAACTTATTATCACGCTACAAGCGCAGATAAATTAACAATAAGAAGGGTACTAGAAGGCAGACTCCAGCGGAGAATCTGAGTAGATCCATAATTTCAGAAAATACACAAACCAGTTTGTCTCTTCGCGTGGAGCCATCCGAGAAGCACCTCGGAGTAAAGGCCTGCTGTGCACAGACAATGACGGAATGTGCCAAAGTAAGGCAGGCCATGGTATTTTTAGTACAACCAGGGCCGATAGAGACTAAGTAAATAGAGAAGTCTAATGAGTTTAAATCTGGTTGTGCATGAATGGAATAGTAATTCTGGGATGTGGAGCCTCTTTTAGGAGTGGTTCGCCACACATTTTCTCAGCGACTCTCCTTCATTTGACTTTGATAATCTCGCTCACATGTGGCTCATGCCCATTAACACTACAGCGAGAGGACAGACACCAGGAGAGACGAGGGGAGGGGGTGGGTGGGAGGGTGACGGGTGCAGGGGGGGCTTTTTCTGACCACAGGCGCAATGCACAGGAAAAAAAAAAAAAAAAAAAGCAAACGTTGCTTCCCTCAAGCTCGTCTTACCAATTAGACCTGTCAAGCATGCGTACGCAAAGAAAAACACAACTCCAGTCCATCAACATCCTATGGGAGCTGCGAAAGCACTTATTGTTTTAACATTACTTAAAGTGTGTCATATATTTTTAATCATTTTTACTAGAATCCATGTAAGGGCTGCTCCCAGGCGAACTTGCGGAGAGGAAATGTGTCAGATGCATTTTCCTGGGAAAACCAAGGTTAGCCTTAACGAACTTGTCTAATTAATATTACGTGTCGTATGCAAAGAGAGGACAATATTATTAGGATTGCTGCCTTCGTGGTGCGGGGTGGGGTAATGAGAGGAGGGGGTTTTAACTCACTGGAGTGCACACTTTCTTTGTGAGCAGACAACATGTAGCCCTAATCATTTTTTTTTGGAGAAAAAGCTTTGCAGTTGTGTTAAATCATCGAGACAGACCTGTGGTAAACCACAGCCCTGCACGAGGAGTAAGCTGCTAATTACTGTCGAGTAAGTCATCAGCTGTGGTGGATGCATTTATTACGCTTCCTCTCATGATAACTGGGGGAAACTCAACGGTCTGGCATGACTTGTGCTGTTTCAGTGAAGACAAGGTGTCTCCATCTCAATCTGTTCAGTTATTTACAAAGACGAGTGTTTTTATAACATAACCGACGCACAAATAATTATGTGTTAATGTTTTTCTTGAGGTTTAAGCATCTCAACAGCAAGTTGCTACAAGGGCGCATGATTCACTTTTGCTGGGAGTGGTTTTTACCCGCTGACCCCTCCCTGCTGCTTCCGGAGGAGCAATTCTACCTCGATGCGTTGCCGTTTAACCCCAAGAAGCATGTCATCGTTTTAAAAAGCTGCAGCTTCCCAGAGAGAGGGAGCAGAGAGGGTTAAAAAGGGAAGGGAGTGTGTGTGTTCCACTGAGCAGTTAAACTGAAGATAAAGGGCGAAGGGCTAAATACCAAAAGACCTTACATGAATTTCTGCCTTTTAATGGAATCAGGTTTTAACAACTCCTTTTTTTTTTTGGTTAAATACAGCCCATGTCAGGATGATGCGTCCCACTCATAAAGCAGCACAATGACAATGTACAGTGGCACTAATACAGGGACATAGTTCATCATGACATTTTCTGCAATTCCCAACTGATTAGGGTCATTATGTTGGAGGTCTGATTTATGTTGTCATTTCCTCTCACCGATCCTGCATCAATGAATCTTAATGAATTGGTAAATAAGGGTGAAGATTACACTGTGTGACACCGCAACATTTCTCACCCCCCAACGGCCCGAGATTTATGTAGCCAATTAGAGGCTAACAGAGAAAATTGGCTGGCAGAAAAATAATATTCTTTATGGTGCGAAATGGAGGCGCATTCTCAGTGAAGGGCAATTGTATTGTCAGTGTTGAAGTCCATAAACCAGCCTCCTGACCCGCCTTCAAAAGGCAAACGCGTCGGACAGACTCGGCGTGGCAGCAGGCGACGGTGAGGGGGGAAAGTTTAGAGAGGATGCAGAGGCAGAGTCTCGCGCCGAGCCAAAGTCCTTAACATTCACCGCGGGCCGTCGCACGTGTTTGATCGGCATAAATACACCCCGGCACGACAAACATGTTTACCTTCTCACCGCACACATCAGACAATCAGACACCATGAGGTGCTGCTTCCCTAATGAAGACACGGGAGCTTTTTATCAAGGCCAGCCGTGGCCCTCTGTCACAAATACGCCTCTTTCATACAGACATCAAAAAGAGACGGCAAATTATTTGTGCTAAACATACAAAAAAAAAAAAAGGGCAACATTTTTCTTACGAGGAGAAAACCTTAAGTCAGAGAACACATCCGCTGAACGCCATTCATCTTGTTTTTCAAAGCAGGAATATCAAAATACAATCACGTCTTTGAAGAGACGTCTGATCAACACACAGAGGAGGACATATACAATCTGATTAGGGGCCCTTTAAGTATTCCCGGGTACATCATTACTACGGCCATGATGGTTTTTATTCCTCACATGCAGATTAAGGAGCGCTGAAGATGATTATGGTGAGGGACAAAACTGTTTTTGTGTATCACTACAAAGCACCAAAAGCTTGCCTGCTTATTAATACCAACTTCTTAAAAGGGCACTTAGAGTTATAATGAGAGCCTTTATGTATTACATATTGTGACTAGATTTAGTGTGAGGAAGCGGCTCTCCACATCAAACAAGCTGGCTCGCTATTAGGCACAGGGGCTGAGGGATGCTGTGTGAAAAGGAGTGGAAAATTAAAGCTGAAGCAACGCAGGAAAGGGCTTAATTTACTGGCATGTACAGTATGCAAATGAGATTACTCTCAGCTTAACTGCATCATTTATGTCCATAATAACAGCATCATCATTACAGGGCTCAAATTAAATTACACTGTAATTAGCATATCAAAGTGATTGGTTAAAGTTTAAAACAAATACCCAATTTTGTTAATGAACATCTGTAATCACCGTGTAGACTCTCAGTGAAAAACATCCAAAACAAATATGTGTTTTGGAGAGGGGGGAAGGAATATCCCTCCCAAACGACACATCTGTCTGTCTCTGTGTGTGTGTGCATGTATATATATATGTGTGTGTGTGTGTATGTGTGTGTGTGTGTGTTGGTAAGATGGGGGTGTTTTACCTGGAGAGCTCCACACACTCAGGATATATTTCCCAAACTCCAGGAGATCAAAGATCCAATTTCCCACACTTGCCACTTCAGGAGCTCATCAATAAAATACTAATCACTTCACGGCTGATTCTGAGAATGGAGCCGCAGCCAAAGGCTTAGGGAGGGCTTCCATATCACATAAAAACACCTCTGCTCCGACTGTCTTGACTGACTGTTGAACGTGCACACACACCCGAGCACGGGCGCACATATAATTTGGGTTTATCCTGTAGCTGTGCTGCCATTTTCCTTCTGAGTTTTAACGTGTGCACAGCAAACACATGCAACTTGTTTATGTGTATATTAATGCAAATCCTTTCATCATTGGATATAAATCTGTATTTATGATACTTTTAATTTTTGCAAAAAGTCAAACGAAGCGCCACAAAGCCTTACAACTACATTTGTTTTCCACTATTCTCCCTGTCCGTATTATTACTCTCCTCTATGGCTAATAATGCAACACAAAAAGGCAGCAGCTAGCGGTGTATATTATCAGAAATGCACTCAAATTTTTAAAGAAGTAGCATCTTATTTTATTCATTAGGAAATCCATTAAAAGGCCTTATTCCTTGCAAGTATGTAAAAGATGTGGCTTTCAAGGTAGAGCTAGGGCAAATCCACTCCATCAGCTAATGACGGCACTCATTACACAGAGAAGCCGGCTAATGAAGGCGCGGTGGCCGGCCGATCCCCTCACCCAGCATAAAGCCCTATGAAATGCTAATATCTCACTTCTAATTAAAGGATACTAAGTCCAAATGCACCTTCACGGCTAGTAGCTGGCAACATAAATTTTATTTTTCAACACTACACTACACCCAGAGATGTGCCTGAGCAACATTCCATTAATTCATATTTAATACCCCCACTAGTCCTTGCTATCTGCCTCTCCTCTCCTTCTCCTTCTCGCAGCCGCCCGCCGCCCTATCAGCTTTAGATTGTAAGCACATCATTACGCTTTCCAAGAGTTCTTTTTTTTTTTTTTGCTCGTGTGCACATTGCTTCAAATGGCTTCCAGAAATAAACACATATGCACACAAGAGCATTTATGCACGTGTCACAGGGGAAAGGTCAGTAAAAAAAAAAATATGCCAGTATGGCCCCTGCTGCTGCACCTGTATACATTTACAATGTTTACACATCTTTGGCCGTAAATATGTTTACAAGAAAACCCGCTGCCTTTCTCAGAAACTGACCTTGGAGCCAGTAAACAAACCTTTCACAAAGTTCATTAACGTCAAAGAGGGTATGGTCTTTCTGCCCCTTAGGTGGAAGAAAAACAAAAAAAACAAAAGGTCAGTGCCATTAGCTTATCAACAAAATATAACTGCAACGGAGTGGAAATTATGGCTGGGCCTGAACAAATACTGAAGAAAAATAATGAGCACAGTGTTTTCCTGATCCAAGGTTAAAACCAAGCGTCAAAAACAGAGATAAAAAAAAAAAAAAAAGGCAATTGATAGCAAATTATCTGATCACTTCTTTGCAGCCCCCTTCTCTGAGGGTATGTGTCACATATTACTATTATATGAGTCCCGGTGAGTCACTGTGTCCATTTAGTCAAAGGTGTTTTCCCAGTCAGACAGAAAGAATGGATGTTAAATCTTTTCCAGGTATTCAAAAAGAAACTCTGTTTTTTCCTGTGAATGTACGTGTTTGATTAAATCTAATTTAATAATAAAGTCATAAACTAAAAGAACGCTCTTCTACATGTGACGGGCATCAGTTTTCATGCCCAATACCAAAATAAATACACAAATACTTCACAAGGGCACAAACTATTTAATTTAACTGTTTTCCTAAAGACGAGATTTGTTTTATATTTAGTGCATCATTTGCCAAAGGAGCAGCTCTGAAATGCATTGCTTTAAAGGTCAGTGTTAAGAACATATCACATGATGTCTGTTTGATCCCAGCCCAAGTATTTTCCCAAGGATTCTATGGCTCTGTACTGTGTAAATCACGCAGTCTGACCTTCTACATTCCTCATGCTCCGTCCTCCCATTCATCCACAGGCACAGATAATACTGGGCAAATATCATAAACGTGAGGATTTTAGGATTGAGGTGAGGCTGCCATCATCCTCCACCAGCTGGGGAAAAGAAAGCCCATGCATCTGAAAGAACCCTGTTTCCAACTACCGCCAGACTAACCTGTGGTGAGGTTACCTGACCTCAATACATAACAGCACGCATGCTGGCGATCCATGCAGAATGCTCTCGGGTGATTGGCAATCTGAGTAGCGTCCAGTTTTGGGGGATTTTTCGGACTGCTCACGCAAAACTGCCCACTCCTGCAACGAGGCCGAGCAGGATCGGTATTTACCGCAACAACTGATAAGACTAAACAACGGCTTTTGAGTTTGCGAGGTCTGTGATTTCATGCAACTACCCTAAGCATCGCCGAGGCGTTTAAAGGGAGCGTCCAGGGCTTGACCTGCAGCTGAACCGGCCTCTGCTCGGCCACAGGGAGGAGGGCAACAGCCACTCCAAACATATCACCCCACACCCCCGACCCCCAGCAACCCCCTCCTCCCCCCACGATAAATAACTTAACACAGCAAACAGAGGCCCATCAGTCAACCTACACATAAGCTAACACCAGGACGGGGGGCAGAGATCGATGGGGAGATACAGACAAATAAAGAAAGACAGAAGGAAGACAAGAAGAGAGGGGACAGAGAAGAAGAGAGGAGGAGGAGGAAGAGGAGGAGGAGGGGGTACATTGTGAGGGCA
The DNA here is from genome assembly GCF_963514085.1 of Chelon labrosus. Classification (NCBI taxonomy): domain Eukaryota; kingdom Metazoa; phylum Chordata; class Actinopteri; order Mugiliformes; family Mugilidae; genus Chelon; species Chelon labrosus. Next base: position 3,817,668 of record NC_140340.1, read on the forward strand.
TCTAACACTGGAGAGCAGATAAATATCACACAGGAGCCTGAGCCAAGCAGCGCGGCAGGCCAAGTACTGTTAGACTGTGAAAGCCAGGCTATTTTGCCGAGCTGTGACATTTGTTTCTTATTGTCTAAGTGGCAGCTGAAAGCGTCTCCCTGCGAGGGCCCCTCGGCTCTGCTCCGGCCCCGCTTTGACAGGGAGGTAACCATATTAGGACGTGTATGGTAAAGTAAACAATAACATAGTTGCAACGAGATGGAAATTTTTCAGCTAATGGTGTTTGTCATTCCTGTTTTCAGTGCACTGAGCGGCCCTGTGTTTTTTCTATCCCGCCAGAGAGACTTTGTTTATGAAAACAACGCAGGAGCCAAGGCTAAAACCAGAGCAAAAAAAAAAAAAAAAGAGAGAAAAAAAAGAAGAAGTTGTAAATAAATATCAGTTTAAAAAATGCCTCCACCTTTTTCATTCGATTACATAAATAAACCCACATTTGGTTAGAAATAGACTTTCAGTTTTTCTCTCCCTTTCAGGCTGCGTCCTCTCTTTTACTTTACTTTGGACTTTCCCTTCCATGTTGATCCACTTTCTTTTAAATACGCTAATGTACCTCAGTCGGTCGGCCGGAGCTGGTAACGTCACTATTTTAGTTGTCCCACGACAAGACCGTCCAAATACTGCGACTAACTAACGTCACTAAAACACACAAAGACCAAGATGATGCAGACGGTCTGAACACGGAGGGGAAGGATCCCTTCGGGAAAGAACAACCACGTTTTGAATTGTTCGTCATCAAGTTTAAATTAGCTGAACTGTAACGCGCACATTTTCACTCCTGACCCACAGCAGCCGAGCATGCTGACAGTGCTGACCTTTGAAAGGACCAAAGCTATCGTAGCTCATCATTTGTGTGGCACTATTCACTTCCATTCAAACTCTTCTCAGCTGAGCTGGAGCAGGATCTGCTCCGCAAAAGAGACACGGCCTCAGATAGCTATGGATAAAGTCGGTTAATGGTAAAAGCACGCCTTTAGAATAAGTTGTTAAAAGTTGCTACCTAGCTTGAAGAAGTTAGTTCCCTCTTTCTTTAATATTGTGGGAGCAGACTGCAGAGATGATATCCAATTAGCACTAGCCTGCCTGGTTAGTGTGCTAGCCTAGCTGCTAACTTGATTGCTGGAATAGTTTGCCTGAGAGTAGCATCTCACGTTTTCGTGCATCATCTTACAAAGCATCTAGAATAATTTAAAAGAATTGTGCTTTAGAACATTTTGGGAGAGTCCAGGTCTCTAGATTTGAAAATGCCGGTTATTAAGTTTAATAGGGGTGCGACAAATAGTTGGCTAGCGCTAGCGGCGCTAACACAAAACAGGGTCCAAAGTTTGGGAACATTTCATACTCGAAAAAACCAAGAAAACTGTCACATGCAAGACTTAAAAGTAAAGTGAACCTCGTGCACTGTGGGGCCACCTCAGCTTGAACATTTGAAGAGGAAATGCACCTCGGTATAATAGTTAGCGCCCATGCTAGTAGCTAGACTATTGCTGTATGTGCAGACGGAGCAACAATCGTCATGACAGTTTAAAGAGTAATGTAATTAGATAGCTAAAATGAATATAGCTTTTATTGTGCAATTCATAATCTGACTAGTCGACCAGTCGTTACAGTAGTCGATGAGCTGTTTGTTGCAGCCCTAAAGTATAACTCTTGTTCACTTACTTTCTGTTTGGTTGAGTATGTATGACTTTGAGCATGTGGAAAAACTTTTCGTGAATGTAGCTTCAAGAAAAAACTTTGATTCTGTATTATTTTAACATCATCAACAATCACGGTACCCAATAGCTAAACTAAATCAGAGAATGGTGGCAAAGTCTAGGCTGTATGAAACATCAGAGATAATAATCTGATATTTCTAGATTCTTATTAATTTGAACAACATTTTGAGCCATTTCTATCCATCTACTGTATCTGCGTGTGGCGCTCCAGAGGGTCGTCACCACAGCCCTGAGGATCATCGGCTGCCCCGTCCGACTGCCTGAGGAAGGCCCAGGCGATGCTTAAGGACACAACCCACCCTGGACACTCACTTTTTGAACCGCTACCAGAACACTGAAGGCCAGAACCAACAGACTGAGGAATGGCTTCTATGCAAGAGCCTTAATCACACTGAACAACTCAAACAATAAATAGAAATAATAATGTGAATGTGCAATAATTCACACAATAATGCTCATAACAATGTGCAATACATCTGTGCAATAATTTCATATGTGCAAACATGTGCAACACAAACAAGTGCAATAATTTCATGTGACGTGCAATAACAGTGACTCATTATTATAAGTGAATTTTTGTACATATTTTTTTTTATTCTAGTTCTTTACATTTCCTTTCCTTTTTTAAATTTATTTTTATTCCAGTACTTCTACGGCACCTAAGGGGGACCTTAGGTCACCTTAATTTCGTTGACAATAAAGACATTCTATTGTATTCTATTCTACTCTATTCTATTTAAGTCACACGTGTTTCACATGTGCCTCGTTCTTCTCCCTTTCCTTTGGCTCTGGCTACCACGCTATCTTTCTTTCAGGTAAAGAAAAGGCATAACTGCATGTTTGTCTATGTGCAAGAGTGGAAAACAAAGACTCAGATATTTTTCCAACTCTTCTGAATAACTGCTGCTGACTCACTGGTCAGCTATTCAAAAAAAAAAAAAAGAAAGCTTTTACCTCCTCGGCAGGAAGTTGAAAAAGGAAAGTCTTACCAAAGTTCAAATCTCACAACGTGCCAGTGTTCACATGTCTTTCTGTAGCCATAAGGTACATACAGTCATCTATAGTAGAAAGTAGAAGCAGACATGCAACTCCTCCACATGTTGACTTTCTTTGTTTGGTTTTTACCCACCTCTCTCCAGCGCTCTCTCTCTCTCTCTCTGTCTCTCTCTCTCTCTCAGCCTTATTCCTAATCTCACACCAAAAAATGCAAGCTGTTTATTTGCGTAGGGCTGAAGCCATTCCATTAAGAAGCCCCACCAGGTGCTTTATCCCTAAAAGGGATTTGTTTTCTAAAATAAACGGAGAAAGCAGGAAGGACTGCCAAAGTGATATTTACCATGACAAGAAACGAGTGCAACCAAGTCAAAACTATCCAAATAAGAATCACTGCGGCTTTCTGCTGGAACTTTTTTTTTAAATTTCCTTACATAGTCATAGCCTTTCACCAGTCATAGTGGAAACCAACATGAAACTTTTGACTGCATCTTAAACTATGAATATACAACTCAGCCTTTAGATTAGGGACGGTGTGTTATGTCTGATACTTGCTCGGTTCCAGTACAGTATATTGTTTTGCTGTTAGGCCGTCTGACAGATGCTTCCCCTTAGTTACCACAAAAAAAATAACACTGTATAGTTATTTTGAACAGAAAACAAAGAAATCAATCCCGTTTATTAGTTCTATTTCATCTTTTCCTCTCACTTTTGTGATTTTCTTTTCAGACAACTCATCTGCAGAGAGAGAACTTGCTTACTTCTGTCGCCTCAGTCAATCTCACGCGAATGCGCCGTCGCGTTAGCCGTCTGCACCTGGTAGCCGGCTGACACTATCAGAGCTCCTCACTCTCGCCGAGGCAGACCAGTGTACACATCCATCAGTGTGTTTCAGAGCAAAAAGAAGACATGCCTGTTTGATGCTGATAGAAAAATAGATTGAAACTTGTCAAATGCCGTTTTTTCCAACAAAAAAAAAGAAAAGGGATATTTTAAGCAGCTTCAAGATCACACACCTGTGATAATATTATCAGCACCGACCTCACAGCAAAAGACGACTCAAGTGGAAGGTGTAAAAGATGCACGGGGATACAAGAATGTTGCTGCATTGTGAAACACAGTGCACTCAGCATAAGGCACGCATTTGACTGTGCAACCTGTTTAGTCAGACAATACAGAGGCGGGCGATCTGCCAGAGTGTGTTCTGATAGCAGCTGATGCAGCCATGGGAGCAGAGCATCAGATAGGGAAAGCAGACGGTGGGCAGGTGAGGGTGTTTAGAAGGCTTTGACACATCCTGCGATCTCAATCAACAGGAAAAGGCAGCAGCACACGGCCGCTCTACGTCTGAGCCTCGGCCTCTATTGTGACGTCTTTGTAGGGGACGATAATTTTTCATTTTCACGCTGCCTTGCATCTATTCTGCCTGTCAGTGTTTTTTAACTACAGCAGATAAGCTCGGAGAGTAGATTACGGTACTTACAGTGCATGAAAAACACAGCAACAAAACTGCCAGTGACAGAGGCGTTTAACTTTCGTGCTAGAAATCTCCCCCATGTGGCACTTTCGCTACAGCGAGTTGTTTATTATGTTCCAAGCTAGGCATAAGCAATTAAAGGAGCTCTTAAGAATCAAAGTGTTATAAATGCATGGAAACACAGCCGGCTGTAAATGCCACAGAATTAGAAGCTTACCAAGCCTAATACTAATACATGGCAATTTTCAGCTTGATGCTGATATAAAGAAATTACTTTTTTAAAGTAAGCAATAAATGCAGTCAAGGGAACGATAACTGAGGCCCTATTTTCATCCCGGCATAAATCTGAACACGACCTTTCTGCGGGTCCAACTCATGAATCCACTTGTTTATTCTTCCATAAAAAGTAGATTAAACAAAGAAACTTCAGCAGCTAAAAAAAAAAAAAAAAAAAAAAAAAAAGCAATAGAAACCAAAGCCTTCACAGAAAAGGGAAGAACGACAAGAAGGTGCACGTTTTACACGACGTGTTCTTCTTCTCTCCCCTTACATGGATTCATGAAATTCAAATGAAGTCCAACATGAGAACATAATATTTTGAAGCCCTCAAAATGGAGCAACATCTTTAGGGGATCTGAAGATTGTCTTTTTTTTTTTTTTTTTTTCTGGAAAGCTGGATGTCATCAGAGCTGAATAAATTGGCCAAAAAGCAGACCTGCACACAGCACACATCAGAGGCAGCTCCAACACACGTGTGATGATAAACAGCCCAGATATCTAAATCAAAACCTTTAAGTCTGCACTTCAGACACCTATATTCTGCTTTGCATATCATTATATATTGTCAAAAGCATGGTTTGTCCAGATAGAGTAGAAAAATACATGATGCATGCTCTTTACGCGCTCGCCCTCTTTGACTGACTCCACTGCACTTTAAAAGAGCTTTAAACGCCAAGACATATTAATCCCATAAGCTGCCACGGGGATTTCTGCATTAGTGATGCAATCAAAATCACATTGGAAGCTTGTGTCAATAATTAAGCTGATTTTGCCACATTAACATTCATTACACGACCATTTGGAAGATTTCAGGGCTGATCTTACATCTGGAGCATGCGGCTGAGGGGCCTGGTGAAGTGGACCAAAGTATGTGGAGAATGCACTCCAGATTAAACGACAGCACCACGAGTCGTCCACTTTCATTTCTCCTGGCTCTGTTTCCTAAATGTGGGGGTGACTGCCTGGATGCTATAAAAGAGGGCTGTTTGACATACTGTGGTGGTGACAGTGAGGAGAAATAAAACTGGATGGAAAGCAAAGATGACACTTTTGCTTTTGCTTAAGCTGCAGCAGTTCATATCCATCATGTATCAGCAATTTAGTTTTAGTTATAAGTTGGAAAATGGCCCATTAATGTGCTGTATGTGTGCTTACTTTATAAGTTTATAAATAGGTTGTTTAAAGACATTTTTGCAAACCTAAAACCTGAAACTAAATATTATCTATTAGCATACATTTCTGGAAACAATTCTAAAGAAACAGAGAAAACATTAATAGGAATAAGTTGCATTATCCTTATCCAAAATTACATGGACATTCAGGATTACTCCCTTTTTTGTACATATGCAAATCTTGTATATTTTGTGCTCATACCATTTTATGTATTTTATTTATTTTTTTATTTATTTTTATTTATTTTTTTTTTTTTATAATTTTTTTTACTATCTTATACATTTAGTTATTATTTTATTTTTATTTTATCTTTATTTTATTTTTATTTTTATTTAATATTTTACTATCTTATACATTTAGTTATTATTTTATTTTTATTTTATCTTTATTTTATTTTTATTTTAATTTTTAATTGTATATTTTATTATCTTATACCTATTTTTATTTTTACTAATGGTTTTCAATATTTATTTATTTATTATTTTATTTTTATTTTTTATTTAATATTTTACTATCTTATACATTTAGTTATTATTTTATTTTTATTTTATCTTTATTTTATTTTTATTGTTTATTTTATCTTTTACTATCTTACACCTATTTTTCTTTTTACTAATGGTTTTCAATATTTATTTATTTATTTATTTATTTTATTTTATTTTATCTTTTACTAACTTACACCTATTTTTCTATTTACTAGTGGTGTTCAGTATTTTTACTTTTTTAAAAGTGCTACTACAACCAGGCCTTTTCCCTTATGGATTAATAGAGCTAAGTCTTTCTATAGAGCATAAAGTTGTTATATATTTTAATAACAATCAAATCAACACCACTTTTGAAAACCCAACTTCAATATCTGTATGAACTTGAGTTGCAGCTCAGATCTTGTGGCTAAGGGTCACTTCTTCTATTTTTTATATATACATTTTTTTTTTTTATTTCTCTTTAATAGCTACAAACAATGGAAGCCGCTCTCAGATGTACAGTTACACATGTCACGCATCCACCTGCAAGTCACAACACGTCAACGGAGGCAGCGAACGAGCTGAGAGGCAGAGAAGAAAGGATGAAAGATAGACAAAAGAGAATAAGAGAAAGAGATGACGTGAGGTTAAAGTTGTCTGAGACAGAAAACAGACACACTCCTCTGAAGCCCTGAGCTCCTGAAGTGTTAACACACCCTTCACACACACACACACACACACACACACACACACACACCCAGACACACAGCACTTCCCCATAGTCCTACTACGCCTCACCCGATCGCTCCAGCCAAAAGTTCACATCCTGGGGGCCTCAAACCCTTCTCAGATAGGGAGATGGGTGAGAGGAGCAAAAAAAAAACCAACAACGAGATATCAACCAGAATAGCTGAGATGCCAACCATAACGACAGTGTGTGTGTGCACTGCAACGCCTTCCTCCTGTTTAGTAAACAGGGCATTACCGTATAGGAGCCCACAGCTTCTCCAGACTGAGCAGCTGTCCACATGTCCTTGCTTGCTATAAGTTCCTGCACGGTGTAAATCTTAGTTTTAAAACAGCTAATCGCACAACTAACCTTTAACTGGAACTCGCCATGCTAGTCTCAGATCAGCAGCTTCTCAAAACACCGACAGGGTGCACCTGCCCATTCCCCTGCCCACCCCGCTGCCCCCGCGTGCACACACACACACAAAATACAGTACACAAACAAGACAACCACATTGCATTTAGTCAATTATTAAGCCAATTCAATAGAGCAGTCACACACACACACACACAGAGAAAGAGGCAGGGACTGACTGGAGTCTGGTGAATGATTGTGTGTTTACCTTCTACAAGGACTTGCTTATTTAAAGCAATCTTCAGTTCCAGCGGTGGTAAAACAGCCTCCTCGCCCTGCAGACACAAAACGGAGAGTTATTTATTGGCTATGATATAATTAACGCTGCAGATCACTGCGCTGGTCATCAGCGGCCGCAAGCCAGTGCACAAAAAAGATAGAAAGAAAAAGAAAAGAGACATGGGGTGTATAAATGAAATGCTAACAAAACCAATACCACCAGTTGCTATTGATTCGAACTGATAACATGCACAAAAACAGCCTTATATATTGTGAGAAACCGTCAGAAAGGAGTCAGTTGCATGCATTCCGGCGCCGTTTGCCTTCCTTTGTTGTTTGTAGTCTGTGTACCTACCCTCGGCTGTTAGAAATGTGAAAGCCACCATTTCAGCTCAGAGCAGGGGAGAAGGCACCTTTTCGTTCATCTTCCTGCAGCCTACTATTGTCACCGTCAGACACATCCCTTACATTTCCATCCGCCTGTTAACTACAACTACACCCCCTGATGATAACAAATGAACAATGGGGCTGTCTGTGAGTGAATGGTTTATTTGCAAGACAAAAACTTTTCATATTGCTGACAGGAGTCGGCCTTCTTGGGCCCCCCCTGCTGGCGAGCGCACTTTATCTGTACCTGATCTGCCCTGACTCAACTCCCCTGGGGGGGTGGGAGGTGGTGGTGGTGGGGGGGGGGCTGCTCTGCATGCACACAGCTTTCCTAACTGAGCACTCAACCCAAGCAAAGAAAAATGGAAGAAAGAAAAAAAAAGAAAGAAGGAAACAAAATCTTATTTTTATGGTAAACGGAGAACTGGCTGTGGGGCAATATTTCAGGTAAATTTGAATAAAAGCATTAAAGCATATCCAAATATGAGAGAGGGTTTAAAAAAAAAAAAAGAAAGAAAAAAGCTCCAACTCCCTCTCCTCTCGCGCTGCTCTTTTTTGCCGTTTACAATTTGGCAGTCAAAACTGTGGCCAGGCATTTGTGCAACTGTATATCTAAAGCAGACGGAACACAGATAAAAACACACCGGGCCTACTTGCCCAGTTGCTGCATTAATTATAAGTTAAACGCCCTCGTTGAAAACACGAGTCAACGCGCAGCTCGCTCTGAACTCGACTGCGGCTTGAACAATCATCCAAAATGGACCATTCCCACACATGCTACCCTGTTATTGTGATTCATTACACTTCAATTAACATATCATCAATGGAATCGTAAATCAATGGCGAGTGGTGACAAATGACAGATATTTTCAGTTTCAAACTACTAAACATCATTAATTCCCATCACCTGAAAGAGCCCCGGGAGCTAAATGAGTTTACCCAATGCATAACATCCATTTAGATAAATGTTTCATCATTTTAATGATGGAAAATTTGTATTGGAGAGAAAAAGGCAACAACGGGATCCTGATAGCTGCTGTACGCCTTTTTTCCTTGTAATATAATGCCCGTCTTGTAATACCTAAACAGATAATTGTCTCCATTTCAAACAGCACAAAGCTGTAATATTGCCATTTAGAACAGTGGGGGTGCAGAGATCGTAGGGTGAGGATAAACAAGCACACGCTGCTTCACCCGGTTGGGAAAACCGAGCCCATCACACACTCCCACATTGAGATTTTAGGGAATAGAACAACTCCTGGTTGAGATAATTACCCACCTAGGTGGGTTATGTGCATGCTCAGTGAGAGGCCTCAGCTAAGAATATGAATCAAAATGCTCCAATTTCAAAAGAGCTAAGGAGCATTTTGCAAGGTTTTGTTGTAAAGTCTTGAGACCAGGTTGTAGGTCCGCTGTGTTAGAGGGGAAAACAGGACAACAAATGGCCTTTGACAAAGGAAACATGACTCGCGTATACAATACACAACCAGATAATCCAAATAACTGTTCCCACTCTGAATGCAAATACCACAAGCTCCATTGTAGTTGTTTTCAGAGGGAATGGACGGGATCATTTTCGCTATGGTAATGAACGGCTGCGGTCACAACAAAAAACCCATTTTACTCTGTCCACAAACCCGTGAAGTGGACTTCCCTATTTGAGAAGGGGGTCGAAGCGCCACAATGCGCTCTCCAGTCCCAGGTACGTTATTGGTGCCTTTGGCTTTGTTGTAAGATTGCACGTTCCAAATATGAATTAATACCCCTCCACTGAAACGCACCCAATCCCAACAAAAGGCCCACATTCACCGTGGACAGCTCTTCAGCTCCTCTAATGGACAGGCTCTCCTCTCTCTTCACACCGCGCTGACAAAAAAAAGATGAGGGGCCCATGAATATTTACCACTAAGTAAAGTTATTCCATTAATTACTCTAAGCATGCCTAATACTGTATCTGTGGCTACTTCAGTGGCGGCTCGTTAATGAACCTTCACACGTCATTACCATATTAATTAATGCTCAACTCAATGGTTGTCAATAGGAGGCTGCCAGGATAGTCCCGCGGTTCTTTACCGGCCATCCTGGATGTTTGGAGCACTTAGTGTCAGCATGTGAATAAATCTATACCCTCCGCTTATCAAGCCAGGGATTGAATAAAAAATAAAAGTTGTGATACTAGTTGAACGCTCCTCTGAGCTGGTGGATCTATATTGTATTGTGTAAATAAAAAGAGGGCGTAGGAGAGTTGTGTAGAGAGTCAGTGATATCAGCACACAGGGTCACTGGTGTTTGTTTTAAGGGTGTGTACGGGTGATTTTCCAAGTCACTGTCTGTGCTCCGAAGCACAGGAAAACCTAAAGCATGACTCACTTCTTAACAAATGCAGCTGCTTACTGTATGATCTGATCTACTGAAAGGGCTGACTGCTCACTATTTTTTCTTTTCCTCTCTCTTGCTCTCTCTTGCTCTCTCTCTCTCTCTCTGTCTCCCTCTTTTCTTCTGTGCTTTTATTAAGAAGGACTGATTAAAACGAAAAACATGGCTAAGTCTTGTAAAAAAGTCAAAAAAAGTCAGCGCCGCTTTAAAAAAAAAAAACACAAAAACAAGCATTGTGTTTTTATTTCTTTTTGATGTGATTGGCAGGATCCTGGCATTACAGTGTAACACCCACACAGACTGTAAACAACAGCACTTTCTGACACGCAAAACAGACTCAAAACGCACCAATTAAAACCAACTTCAATCCAGCCAGCTCTTATTCTGGCTGCTTCTTTCTTTTTTTTTTTTTTTTGTTTTTTGTTATAAGCTTAAAAGGCAACAGCGCAGTCTGGTGAATGTCAGGCCTGTCTGATCCCCCAGATTCTTTGGACCTGCCCTCGTGTTTTTTGCTGAGCTAGGAACAAAAAGTAAGCAGAGCACACACACGGAGCTTTGCTGCCTTAACACCAAGGAAGTAGAATTTCGCTCCTCACCCGAAATAATCAGCATTAACTTTACACCGTTAAAATGAGTTAAACGGAATTCAGAACGGACACTGCACACGTGCCACCCTTTAGGAATCTATGGATAGGTGAGGCAAACCATCAGAAAAGTGCACTCAGGATGAGATTAGAGGAAAAATTCAATGCAATACATTCAGTACAACACACAAGAGCTAGCGCGCAGTGAGCATTATGCAATCTTATTTTTCTAACCGACCCATCGCCGTCCGTCCTGTCAAGCAGCACTGTCAGTTCTACCCGGCCGTGTCAGGTTTCCACTCCAGCCTGGGTCCCAGCCTCTCTCTCCAGCCACAGATCCTGTGCACTATTAATATCAATAAGCTGCAGATTCCATTTCCCCAGACAAAGACAAAGGGAGAACAAGATGCGATGAGCGAGGGGAGGAACTAATGCCCTCACGCATCACCATGGGGTTAACACTTACTCTCACCTCCAACCCTGCTGCACTGAAAAAAGAAAAAAAGGAAAAAAAAAAAAACGAACACATTGCACTCACGGTTTCACACATACACAGCATATGCAGGCCACCTTTCACAAACACACACACCTTCAGTGCTGCATATTTTCCAATCATCTATGAATTTTTAACCTAGAGAACACATTCCTCCATTAATTAGGTTGTTCTATGGTATACATCTCTCTCTCTCTGGTATATGCATTTTTTTTTAGTAGTGGGCTGCAACTAACTGTTACCTGTATTAATGTAATGGGGACTAACTGATAAGATTAAATGGTGTAAAAAGTGTAAGATTAGCCCAATAATAGGGAACAAGTGCAAACTATCGTACAGGCTATTGACTTTTGCATGAAATATGTATGTATTTTACAATAATACTATATTAAAAAATGTAATATTAATGTATAGACGGTCAGTATACCCACACATATATACGTATACATATAGAGTGATTAAACGTTTGTCCATATTTGTCTTCAGTAACAGCTAAAGCAGTCAAATTCTGCATGCTGCGTAGGTGTAAAGCATCCGTTAAAACAAGCGCAACATATATCCAGTGAAATTAACCACTGAGGTCAGGGGTGCAGTCGTGGTGTGAAAGAAATGCACATAGCAAATCTGAGGTGTGTTGATTCTTGAAATTGTGACTCAAGCGTGAGCTCGTGGATTGACTCAATCTCCTGCACGTTAAGACATTGCACGTGTTTGATAAAATTGGCTCAGGACGTGGCCAGTTTTCGAGGCTAACCCGAGGCTAGCATGCTATATCTGACAACAACTGGTGCACTACTGAAATGATCCAAGATGTTTTTTTCTTGAATTTCTCATCTCAGTATGCAACGATTCCTGCCGGCAAATAGACGCCCTTTTGTGTTAGTAATCATGATTTTTTTTTTTTAGTGGGCGGGGCTTAGCTGGACGCAAAACAATCCACAGGAATACGTTAGCTAACTCTGGCGGTTTATGTTGGCTTGTTTCTGACAATGGTGGAAGAAAATGTGAGATTTTTAAATCTGAATATGTACGGTCACTCGCTCTCCATTACTTTGGCCAACTAATACTTGATAACAACAATGGATGGAGGATCTGACAGGATTAGTTAATGAGCAACCAAGCGTGTACACTGAAGAGAAACTTCAAAGAGAAACTGAAAAGGGCATATAAATCCTTAGATGCCGACAACTATGAATGTTTGTGAACACAACTTAGCTTTTTGTGTGACTGTGTTATTGTGAACTGAACCACAGCTAACCGCACTAGCATGGCTGGGTAACACCGTGTATTTTTCAGCTATAAAGTTAAGTACATACGTGTTATTTCCGATGATCGCCTCGCTCCAATCCTTTCGTCCGTTAAACCACAGGTTGCTCTGATCTTTTTGACTCGGACTGGCAGCTGATATACAATAATATTACAACACAAGCAGGATGACATGTTGACAACAGAAGCCTCCTATTCTGCTCTGTGGTTTTTGCCCCCAGCTAACCGCCGTGACATAGAAAGGTCTGCGAGGTCACGTTTACCATTTACAACTTCTGCAAGAGGGTTAGGGTTAGTCTGAGATCACTAGTTGTGACGTGTTTGCTGACGTCTAAAATAAAAATGACTGAAGTAATAGAAAGTTGGTATAGAGTTAAATTGCAATATATTGTTTTGCCTTTGCATTTCCTACACTGAGTTACTCATTTGTTAGCTTGCTAGCTGTTAGCCTAGCTGGTTTCTAGGAGCCTTGTGACTCATGGTCAACGCTACTGTTTGAATGCCAAGCATTTTGTATAACCACAAGTTTGATTTAAGGGCAGCACGTATACCAGACAGCTCAAATGTAAGACAATTGTGGGAAAATCTCTACTGCACTGAGGCGAGGTCTTCAAGATGTCAGTTATGTTCATCCAGCTGTGCTTTGTCAAACAGGACAAATGACATAAGAAGCTGGCAACTAATTCATTGCTGGCTTGTTTGGATTTATGATACTTCACGCATTATTAAACTACATGATCATCTAAATACCGCGCCATGTTGCAGTAATTTCTCTGGACCAACACTGGAACTCAACGCTCTCTACTCCCTGTACACAAAGTATGTCAGTCACTTGCAGGACACGCCCACAAACGTACCCGCATGGACAAAAAAAAAAAACCCACACACATTCATCCACCAGAGTCTCGTGAAGAAGAGGAGGAGTAAAAAAAAATAGAAACTAAGATGCATGTAAAGATAATGAAACCTTTACAGACTCACCCATTAAACAGTTAAACAGACTTTCACCAAGTTCATGCAGCTGTGTACTGATGCAGTCCCTCCAAGCTCTGAGTGTTTGAGATCCACTTCTGAAGAAGAAGAGGAGAAAGCTGCCAGCGAATGTAGCAGGTATGAAGTAGTTGAAGTAGTGTATGGTAGTCGAGTCTGTTTGCATGAGAGAGAGAGCGAGAGAGAGCGAGAGAGAGAGAGAGAGAGAGAGAGAGAGAGTGAGAGACGGCGAGAGAACCAGAGCCCAGACGGCACAGTTGAGAGGGACTAGAGGTATGTGGTCAAAACACAACAAAAGCCGGTGCCGTGCTCTAGATTAAATATGCAGGAAGAGGCCCCTTTTGCATAAACACAAACACTCAGCAAATGAAGAACTGGCACAGAGCAGATGCCTGCTGAGAGAGCCCTACCTGTCCTGGCCTCTTTTAATTAGACGAGAGCAGGCAGAACAAATGAACATCAACGCGGTCACAAAACGCAGAACAAAAGGAAGGAGGAGGAAAAAAAAAAAAGAAAGAGAGAGAGAGAGAGAGAGAGCCTCCTCAACCCTCAAAAATGTCCTTAATGAGAAGAGCAGAAGATTTCAGAGAAGATGGGGAGACTCTGTGATAGTCACAATAAGATATTTGACTTTTTTTTATTTTTGTGTATGACTGTGTTTGATATAATTCAATAAAACTAAATCAAATTTAACCGTTTACCCAAATGTCACCAGATCATGAAGACTTCAACGTGAAACTGCTTAATTACAACCTAAAACACTAATTACATTTTTTTTAATATCATACATTTTAATTAATTTAAGTGGGTCATTTTTTTTTTTTTTTTTTGGCATTTTTATTAAATGATCCTCTTGATTTAAAAAAAAAAAAAAAAAGTACACCTAGTGATGCTTTTAGTCATCTTTACATATGCTTCTGTGTGTGGAGAGGATGAAATTTAATCAGCATCCAGTGTCCCAACAAGAATCAGTGTCCCCGTCCCCACTTACTTCCCTTCATTCCTCTCATATTCTTCATTTATCTATCTCCCTTTCTTTTTTGAATAGGAATGCACAAGTGAGCAGTGCAGTGGGAAACTACAGAAAATGCAGAGCGAAGCGTCAGCTGCTGAGTGACACATACGGATGTGGCCAGTCGAAGATGTAATTTTCATGTGAAAGGGAGACGGTGGAGGAGGGGGGGAGGCTAGGGGTGAGGTGACACTAGGGGGGTTTGGAGAAATTGAGGGGTGAGAGAGTAAGATGGAGAGCAGAAATGAGACCTCTGGAAAATAAACAGGGTGTAGTGTTTCAAAGGCGAGGGGGACACAGGCATTCCATTGTTGAAGCCAATTATCAGTGGAAAATAATAACAACAGATGGATCCAGAGCGGCCAACTTGTGCCGGAGCACCCTGGCGCTGGAGAACAGATGATGAAATGTGAGAGTGCTGTTGGAGAGTGTGTGTGTGTGTGTGTGTGTGTGTGTGTGTGTGTGTGTGTGTGTGACTGCCCCAGAGTCTCCCACACACAACAACAACACACACACACACACATCTCCACGCACCAGATGTGAGCTTCCACCAGGACGGCTTAATATGTGCTCTCTGTTCACCGCTTTGCACAGCGTTGCAGACAATGGTTTGGTCAACACCTCCACGTGTTTCAAAGGGTGGTGTTGGTGGTGGTGGAGGGAGGGGAGGGAGGGGACGCGTCTGAAGTCGGATGATACATGTGTCTCCCGTGTTGCCGTGTGATAAATTCAAATCTATGCGTTCCCTTTCAAGTGCAACAAAGCGGGGTCATTCGTTGGCAAACACATGCCTGTTGCTGTAAGCGGAGCTCTTTCAACGGCTCTGCAACGTGCAACGCTCCCAACGAAGACATATATATATTCCAGGATTTCAGGATTTTCTTTTTATTCAAATTAGCAGCAGTGCAACAGTGCAGCGGAGACAGACCTCGCTGACTCTGTGGCTTCATTCATTCACAGATCATCCCTCATAGATCCCTCACATCAGCCACGCACTGACAGGCAGCAGAGGGGGGTGGGGGGGTACTGCAACCTTAAAACAAAACCAATTCTCTGTGTGCCCTGTCAAGGGTGGGAGATGTCTGCAGATAGCAGTACAAAAGAACTGCCCTTCCTTTTTCACAAGAAAAGAGAAGTTTTCGTTTCATTAACTCCAGACTAAGGCGTAATTATCTCCCTATAGACCTTAATCACCAACAGAAGGATAATAGAACAAAAAGCAGTTTCTTCTTCAGTCATTAAAGGTTTTCTTTTTTTTTTTTTTTTAATGTTGTTGTTCTTTTTTCATCCCTTTGCACTTTAAATGAGCCCATCAAACAATGCAAAAGATTAATGGGGGCTCAAGTAAAGTCATATTATTTTTTAAATATTGTTAGTCACAGTCTTCTTTCCTCCGCTCTTAAATGTTCAATCTCTGGCCCAGTTCTATCAGCCGGCCATTTGACCCGCTGACCAACGCGGAGCACGGGGCGAGACGGCAGCCGAGGAAACACGGCCAGCTTTGAATGATTTGATTGAGCGTGGTTTGAAATAAAATCAGGCTCAACGCTAAAAACCCACTTCGTAATTGTATATAATCTAAATGACTAACATTGCTTGAAGGTGCTTGTGATATTATACCCCAAATGATGAATCCCTAGAGGACCGTGCAGAAGGATTTCTACTGGAGAGAGAGAGAGAGAAAGAATGGAAAACTTTGCCTAGATTTAATTAGCTTATGAGAAATAATTGCCATTAGCAAATCCCGTCAAATGGGGTTGAGGCATTTTGCTGGAGAAAAAAAAAAAAAAGTCATATTTTTGGACGATGAGGAGACAAAGGGTTTTCAAACAGGAACTGGCGGGCCATCAGCCGTTTAGCGCACTGACACTGAGGTCGAGTTAATTAGACTATTGTCATTTTAATCAGGACAGCTCGGCGGCCATCACTTCCTGAAAGAGCCAGTGGACTTTAAACAGCTAAGGGATTTTTGTGTATGTGTGTGTGTGTGTGTGCGTGTGTGAATGCATGTGCACGTGCTGTGTATGTGTGTGTTGGGCCTGAGGTGTCATCCAGCTACGGGTTACGGAGTATGGTCTGGTTCTCTCACATGCTTAGAACATTAATGAGCTGGAGACACACCAAGGAAACAAAGGAGCCTGGAGGATCACCAGGGGAAACTACTCGCCCCTGCTCTACTCGTGTCTCAGTTCATTTGAAAATAATTTAAATATCAAATATTTGAAATAATTTGCTTCTCCCTGGCTATCAGATTTTGAATAGGGAGTCTTTCATGTCTTCGTTATTATGTTCTTCACTGGCATTAGCATTTAAAACATAATTAACGTGCCCATATTTTCAAGGTGCTTACCATTATGCTAGAATAATGGTTTATTTTTTTCTGATTTCCATATTTTATAAATACAATGGGAAGATCGTAATAACAAACTAAAGAATGGCAAATGATATATCAAATCTTTGCTGAATATCATTAATCTAAAGAGAGTTTTAATCAAAACTGACAAAAGACGAGACCCAACCTGCTCCAGGCTTGCATGATGAAATTCACTTTGTGCCGTTTCTTGTGAAATGAATGATAAAAAAATAAGGTACAGAATGGGCAAAGGCAGTCCCAGAGCTATTTAAGTTTAGCCACCAGACCTGAGGGAGAGCTGTGGGTGGAGCTCTGCCAATCAGCCGAGGTGATAAGGGGACCGGCTCAATATTAACACCAAAACATCTTTGTAACTTTTCCCCCCGGGCCACAGCACGGGTCACGGGTGGACAAGGTGACGACGGCGACCCGGAGACAAACGCCGGCGACCCTCCCCTCGTGACACTGCAGTCAGCCGCGGGGCAGGACTAGCCGATGACTTTAGCCGAGCTTCTGAGCTTCTGAGCACAGAGTATATTGGTCATTGGTCGGCCAATATTTCATATTGGCCGACCACGAGGGAGCCGAGTTAAAAGAGAGCGGAGCAGCCCGAGCACTTTTGACTCCACGCCACCGCTACCATGTCTGTTTATGAGTATATTAATGGTTCCGTAAGTTCATCGTTTTTTTAACATTGGCCATTAATATTTCACGGGGAGTTAATATTAATCTGATCAGAAATTATCTTTCTTCAATAATTCAATATACAAATTAATAATTCAATAAAAAGAACGTTCTGCATAGTTGAGGGAGGAAAGGAAAAAAACTGGAGCTATTCAGAAACTAAAGAAATGAAACTAAAAAAAGTACAGAACTAACTTAGAGAAATACAGCAAAACTGAAAAGGCCAGTACTATATGAGAAACTCCGAGGCGGCTTGTTAGCAAGTTTCAGCTTAATCGGGTTTGTAATTCAGCCTTAAAGGCCCAGGGAGCTCGGGTTTGCTGTACACACTTGTGTACATTCAAGAGATAAAGAGGACATGCAGATAGCGAAGGCTCTGCGCCATTAAAGGCCCTGCGCTGCACACGTACCTCCATAAGAGATATGCACGGATCAGATGGTGAAATAAAGACCTAATCTTTATTTGACGGGGTCTGTCTCACTGGTCGGCCCCTCTCTAAAAAAAAAAACACTTTCACCGCCATTTAAAACCACATTTAGGATGTATATGTATATATTCTGCCCACTGTGACATCTCAATCTAATTAACATATAGAAAATATGTGATAGAAAGACCTATTCCAAAAATATATATAATAATATCTTAGCCTGACATGCATGCGAGTACATTTCTTTGGCCGAATCTATGCCTGATTGAAAATCTGGCCACTTTCCATGTGCAGTTTAATGACAGATGGAAAGAGATATTTCACAGAGATGCATAGTCAAGACTGATAAACTATTAATCACGCTGCTGGACAATGACACCGGCTAAATTTAAACACAAAATGGAAAAAGGCACCAAGTAGCAGCTCCCCACCCCCCATTCTTTAAATTATTCATCAGATGAGGCTGTTATTACACCACATACAGAAGAGAAAAGTTACAGACTGTGCTTAATTACAGTGCGTGATGATGCTGGCTATACATGTCGCAGTTTGGACTGGAGCTCCTTCACTATGTTAAACCCTGTCAGGCCTTCTGCTTCTCTTTGTGACCCACAGAATCACTGCCAAGATGATGGACATGATACTTCATGTCAGTATTTGTTTTGTTTTTTACATTCTTATAGGTGGTTAAAGCTTCTGTGTTAAGATGACGCAGAAGCTACGGTGACAGCGCAGACCGTGCGCCTTCCCAGAAATGTAACTATGCGCCGTGGCAACAGACCACCAGAGCTGTGATATTGATCCGCTTGGTAGTGGCTTGTTTCTGCTTCTCCATCTCCGTAATCTTTGAAACTGATTGTTTTGGATCAATAAACATTGGAACACATCAAGGAAAGGTTAACTGAGGAGGTTCAGAGATACAAACATTTGTACGACTCGTCTTTGGCGAAATTTCAGCGAAAGTTTCAGTCGCCATTGATGAAAGTGAAGCGGGAAGTAGAAACTAAAGTTAAACCGCAGTACTCTAAAGGATCCTTTACAATGATCAGCCACAACATTATGACCACTGACAGGAGAAGGAAATAACATCGACCATCTTGTGACAATACAACGTTCTGCTGGGAAACATCTGGACCTGGCATTCATTGGTGTGGATGTTACTTAGACATGTAGCACCCACCTAGACCAGACCAGACACCCCCACCCCATAGCAATGACACTCCTTGATGGCAGCAGCCATCCCCAGCAGGATGCAGCCTGACACAGACACACACACAAAAACACTTTAGGAACAACTAAAAAAAAAAACATGAAGAACAGCACAAGGTGTTGACCTGGCCCCTAAATTCACTAGATCCCAAACTGATCAAGTATCTGTGGGATGATCCACAGAGGCCCCTCCCCTCAAAGGCCCCCCACTAACAACATTGTGTTGCCAGACACCACAGGACACCCTCAGAAGGCCCATGTCCAAGGTGGTCAACCACTTTATTTATCCCCGAGGGGCAAAAGGCACAGAGAGCAACAAAATAACACAGACACAATGATAAGACGGCAAAAAAAAAAAACAGATCAAAGAGAAAGTGAGCACACTTTCAATAAAAGAATGATAAAAGGTCATAAGAATATGTGTGCTCACTTCAAAGCATCTCAGCTTCCTGAGCAGATATTGCCTCTGATGGATCTCCTGGATGTTGGGGGAGAACCTCAGAGAGCTATCAAAAGTGGTGTCCGGATACTTGTATTCTTACACAGTCATAATGTTATGGCTGATCGGTGTATACTCTATAGGCTGCAACAATGATAAAAACAGAAATCTTGTTGAATAGTATTATTAAAGCTCAGATTTCAAGTTATATATGTCACAATTATGTATGAATAAAAGTTTAAAGGTAGAAGATCTGTTTAATATTCAGTGATTAACTAAAGGTTTAATAGATGAATCCACTGAAAGTTTGTTGCAGACCCATTACACATTATATACTGACACTATAATATCGGCTGTGTGAGTGTGAAATGTCCATTCTGCACAATAAACACATCAACAAATAAGTAAAAATGTGAATACTTGTAGTTAATGTGTAATCTGCTCGTCATGTTTGAGTAACTGGCAGATTCTCTCACGTGTGCTGCGTCAGTTGATTTTTACCGGTACCTGTTTAAGGTCCCCGATTCATTTCAATTCAGAGAAAAGACACGTCTCTTCTCAATTCTTGCTGATGTAGGTGTCAGCTAACGGTTAACTGCTGCGTGCATCAGAAACCGTGCCACCAACCCAGCTTCCACCTTTAAGGATGATGGCATCGTGGGTAACACACTGTGGGCGTAAGCTCATCAGGTGGTGTGTGTAAGCTGATCTCCCATATGTGAGTGTCACGCGCCTGTATGTTAAACGTCAGTGTGTACCGTGACCTTGCTCAGGTTGTCTAGATTCTACAACTTTCTTTGTCTCTGTTACTCGTGCCGCATGTAAAGTGTGACGTGTCACTAATTCAAATGTGTGGTTTTTAATGGAAACCACGCAGTAAAAGACTTCTCAATTCAGTTCACTGGTGGCGGCGTTACACCTAATCCCGAGTGTCACAGGTGCTGGACCGTCCCAATTCAACCGTGCTTGCTGTACAGTTTCTCCTTTTCCTACAAAAGCTGCATGTAGCGCCGTACCTTTTTAAAGTAGTCCCCAAATTATGAGCATTTTGCACAACCTGTTAAAGCTGAAACATACAGAAATCCTCGTGCTGACAATGTCAAATGCACCAAGAAGTGAAATTAGAAAGCATCCAGAATTTAGGGAGGATTCAGTTATGTGGAGGAAGTAAATAAATATATACAGCAATCTCATTTCAAGTTAAAAATGAACCACACAAGTTGACACGGATATCAGATGTAATTTTCATACGGCGGTGGACGGACAAAGGCTTTGTTTGTGCTCCGTATCGTTCACTCAGTGTTTCTCCCTCACTATCTCTCTCTCTCTCTCTCTCTCTCTCTCTCGCTTCCTTGTATCACCCCAACCCCCCTTCCCCCTCAACTTACAGCAGCAAACAGTGTTGTATGCAAATAACAAAAGCCATAATGCACTATATTGTTTGGTGTTAACATTTGAATATTGAAATGGTGCGCTTTAGATCTAGATATTCCAATTTCAATTTCCATATAATGTAAACGCTGTACGCAGACAGTTAAGTTTTGCCCACATGGCGGGCTGAATGCTCCGTGAGGTTATTTGCATCTTTTAAACACAATATTGGTTCGACGCACCGTCATTTCCATGATTACGTTCCCCCTTGCATACGTACTTGTTAACAATGCAAGTTACCTATGTTTAATAGACGGCTCCTGCATGCGGCCTGTGTCACAGCCGCAGAGCTGGATGCATGAATCACCCACGTACATGCCACTTAACCAAATTGGCAAAGCTGATAAGCCTTATTTACATAGCAGTGTTGCCGGGCGTGATTACTATCAGTAAAACTTCCCCCCACGCTTTAATGGAAAGTTGGGATATAACTTAGTGTGGCTTATAGCTGCCCTCGGGAAAATAGCTCAATTACACCCGTGGATATAAACACTCATGTGGCTGTCGTAGTGGTAAACAGATGTGGGGTGACAGTCTGTAGTGCGTGCGCTGTCAAGCAGCTGTTGCCGCACCTTCATTCATTCACTTGTTCCGATGATGGATTCCTGTTCCTCTCCCCGCCGCTCCAACACGAAGCTACGCTATTTGCTTATAGGGCAGGGCCAATAGACGGATTAAGCGTCTGAGAATATCATTAACGTGTTTCCTGCACTTTTACTGCCAGCGTCAAACGCAACAATTGCGTGGCATGAAGTGGACGTCATGCATGAACAGAGAGCAACTTTAGTCTCCCCTCTCCATTCTGCAGCGGCCGTAGTGTTAACCAACTTCTGACAACATAAGAGCATTCAGAATGATGTCATATGGTGTTATTTTGTCTCAGCACGCTGTGCGTTTGTACTCTCACAGCGTATTGAAAAGGACATCCCCTTTGGCTGTTGTCTCATCGGGAGCCTACCTGTCACACGGCTGATATGACGCTCTTTGAGTGCAATGTGTACATGTGATCAGAGCTGCAGCAAGCAGCGTGGATGACAAAGTGACTAGGAGTGTCAAAGCAGCCTGCAAACAGGCCTGTCCTCTTCCAGACAGGAAGCTGGGAGCAGCAGAGGCGCTGCCTTGTCTCATCTGCCAGCAGCGCTCGCCGTCTCCCCGCCTCATCACAGCAACCATGTCTGATGGTGTGCACGACTCCGCGCTGGACGGCTGTTTTGATTTCAGCCCGTGTGACACATCTGTTGCTTGTCACGTTGTGTTGAGCTGAGCCGAGCTCGACCGGGGCAAATGTGCTTCTCATCCCTCTGTTCATGTTTACAAACAGGGGCTGCGCTCACAAACAGGCGAGCTCTGTCTGCAGCATGAGGAAGGTCAGGTGGCCTTACCAGACACTGTGTGCGCCTCTGCACCTGGTGCCACGAGCCATCACTCCTAACAGCTTGCTGCAAACGCTGGGCTGTAAAATGCGAGCACTCTGCATTAAAACACACTCTCCTAATAAACCCCGTATGAAATCTTAAGTGAAAGTAACCGCAGGGTTGATTTTATATAAATACAGAAGAAAAAAAAATTGCACGGATCACTCCCATCATCGCACACCATGCAACAACTGATTGAGACAATTTGCCTTAGCTGTAAATCAAATCTGCATCAAAGGAGCATTCTTCACAACGTGCCTTTTATGGCCTTTTAAAGTACTTTGCGAGAGCATTTCACAAAACTATCAAAATCAAGACTTCCACTGTCAGCTTAAATACACAAGTGATGACCACGGCTAATTGGATCCATCCAGTCCATCCATCTATGAAGTACACATGCCACATCAGCAAAAACCAAATGACATTGTTTCACTAAGGGAAGGCCAGCACTAAAGAACCCGAAAGGTATTTATTAATGCTACAGTAGCTTAGAAGGGGTGCATTCATTCATTCATTTAAATGTCCTCCAACGTGATAGTCAACTGTGCTGCGTAATTACGAGTGCAGAACGCTGATGTGACCATAAACTACAGTACAGGATGTGAAACTAGTTTTTATTATCGATTCACTTGTGATGAGTTTTAAATATTTGTAGTAGCACGTTTTCATTCAGCACATAATTCAAAAATAACTGCTAAAGAGAAAAAGTACGGCTTGTCTACACGGGGCAATTTGCATGAGTATCAAACCCCAGCCTGTTATGTAAATGCAATCCCTCTTAAGAGGGTGGGGAAAAAAATTTGAGATGGCTCATTTACATTGTCAAACGACACAACACTCATACTTTCCATTTACTATCAAACTGTTTTTTTGCAGACACGCTAACCTGGAAGCGATCGGCTGCCGCGGCTCCTCACCACTGAGCCGGGCGTAACAATGCCGTGGCAAAAACAAACTGAACCCGGGTTGAGCGTGATCGAACACCGTGACTGCCGCTCTGACCGGCTTTCGTCAGACCACAAGACAACACGTAGCAGCGCTGGCACGGCAGGGAGGCACGGCGCCGCTATGGGGCTTTAATATATTCAAAGAGGGATCATTTACTTAAGGCTCGCATCCAAGGATCAGTCTGGCCTTCATTAGCCTCAATCTGACACGGATGTGAACAACATGTTGGCTTGCCACATGAACGCTGCCCCTCCTCCTTCTGAACACCAAACACTCGACTCCCCTCCCTTCTCTGAGACCTGCGCAGCAAATTCCTCTGGAAATATCACAGGTTGTTAGCATTCCACAGAGAATTTTACATGGGTGTACACTCAGGCCTTAATTAGAGACTCTATTTGATCATTCAGCAGCTGGGCTTTATTAAAAATACGGGTTCACATCGCCTCACAGTCACCCCCGGCTCAGTGTGGAGAAGCTCACAGAGGCAGAGGAGTCTATGAAAGAAGGAACTGAATATTCATTACATGATATGTATGGAGTCTGTGCATGGGAAATCTACACCTGCAAAGCCGAATTCACATTTTTAAGGATAAAGTTATATCTCTATTGCATCCCTCCGACAATGGAGATGGATGAATGCTGCTCGATCATTTTTAATTTAAAGACTAACGAGAGTTGTAATGTCCAATAAAAGGCTTAATGCTGTAAGCTCATCCTATAAGCTCTGCAAAAGGTTTTGCTGAGTAATATGCATATTGAACATACGATAATGAACCAACACACCATCACAACCTTTTCCTCTGAAAGCCTCAACCTAAATGTCAGCACAGAACCTGCGCTACATCGACCTGGAAAGAAGCGAAGAGATGTACACTACAGCCGACCAAGGTCGACAGGGACTATAAAACAAACACCGGGTTTAAGGTGAAGTCTTCCCTGCGTGAAGGTTAGCCCCGTTCCGTGTTTACACTACACTGCAGGCTTTGAAATTGTTTTGCAGTGCGGAGCCTGCCCGGGGTCATTGTTTGTTTTTGACGTGTTTATACACCACACAAGGAGTAATGACTTCTAGGATAGTCCGGGGGATGCAGACATGAGCCAGCACACTATCTGCAATTTTCTTTACTTTTCAGGTTCATGGTTAACGTTCGGCGGTCTCTCGCGCGTCACCCAGGCCTCACGCTGACACAACCGGGACACATTTGGCATTCAAAGTGACGTCAATATAAAAGTGTACCAGGAAACGAGGAAACCGGTTACTATGCAAAACCACACTTATCATCTTGTGGCATTCAAACTCATTACAATTTCCATATAATGTATAATCCTGTGAGAAGACGTAATAAAATAAAAAAGAACTAGTTTGCTCAAAAGCTGGTACATGAGCAGTGTTTGTTAAACCTGACGCACATGTGGAGTACTCACTTTGATCTCTGCCTCCACAGGATGTCACCACTGGAGCCTCCTGGCTGGACAGGCAAGCAGCAGATAAGGGGAGGAGAGAAGAAGAAGAAGAAGAAGAAGAAGAAGAAGAAGAAGAAGAAGAAGAAGAAGAAGGGGGGTAGAAGGAAAGTTGTGGGGTGGGGGTGGTAGAATGGAAAAAAAGAGAAACAGTGGAAATTATTTCAAACATGAAGGTGACAAAATCAAAAACATGCAAAAACATTGTTCCACCATCACTTATTATTCAACAATAACACTGCCGTCACCTCGCACACTGTTTGGCGACTGTAATGTGAGCGAGGCTCCGAGTTAGCGCTGAAGGCAATAGTGTGGGGACACAAAACAGGTCACTTTCAAATTAATATTCATTACGGCAGAATTAAATAGGCTTCCCAGTGCCCCCCTTTAAATGTCTGCGGATACATATTTAGCATCTCAAACAAGAACTCCCTTGATTAAACAAATAATGACACGTGGTCCCAAAAACTGTAACTGAGTCCAAATTAATTTGAGCATTGCTCTAATTGCATTTAAGCACTGCTCCTCCCTAACCTTAGATCAAGGATTTTTAATTACTGGCTTCTGAAGACTGAGTCCCCACAGTGTTGACGGAAAAATAAAAATAGGCTACGCTTTACGGCACGCTCTTAAATGTTTTTATTCACTTTAAATGGAGCACCGCGGCAGTGAGCGCTGAGAAGTCTGGAGCTTTCTCCAACGGCTTGTTCATGGGATCAAACTGCGCTCCACCCCTCACGGCTGAGCTCCGTCATTCAGTCCCACTGCCCCGTGCCCCTTTCGCCTTAACTCCTTCCCTCCGTTTGCAAACGCACAGGGAAGAAACGCCAAAATGTGTTTCCTGAAAGGGAGGAGAGGTGGAAAAAGCCCATCCTGCCCCGAGAATCACCGCCGCCCCGCCAGAGCCGCCGCCACTGGCCTTTCTGCAGAGGCAGCAAAAGTTCCCCGAGAGGGGAGCGTCTGCCAACTCAAACAGGGCTCGTTCTCCTCTCTGTGGGCCGCCAGCCGCCCATGTGGGCCTGCGCTGGGCTTCCTGAGGGCTCGCTGCAGCTGGAGGACTTTGAATAAAGGTAACAGCAATGTCACAGCTACTGTAAACTTGCTCGGCTGCTCCTGTCAGCAGGACGTTCCCAATCAAAGCAGAAACAACCCCACCTAAAACACAGCGCATTGTTTTTTTTTCCACCGGCCCCAAGTCCAAACTTCCCACGAATCACAAAGAGAGCACACAGGCGAGAGGGCAACCACTGTTCCCTGATCTTGCCAAACAAAATGCCAAGAGACCGGGAGTGACATTCAGCTCTGGGGTTTAAAAATACGAGCAATTTGAAAATGATTAGAGTCTTATTTTCTTGTTGAGCGCCTGACACAGGAGAGGAAACCAGAACAATCAAGCCAACTGACTTTTTTTTCTGCTGAATTTAGAAACACTAATTAGTTTTGCTCTCGTAAAGCCAACCTGAAAACGACCAATTAGAAAGTGAAAATGAGACGTGCAGAGGAAACAAGAGCTTGTCATTTCCACAGTTTAAGTCCCATATGCACAACTTTACTGTGATGACTTTCACACAAACTCAAGATGATTGGCGTGCCGCTAGCAAACTTGGTGTCACATATTCTCGCTGATCAAATAGCCCTTTTGCTTTGTTAGGAGGAAACTATTACAGATCTGTATGACCACATCAAACCCAGGCTGTGCATGCAGATGTCTGAAGCAGCAGGCCAGGGAGAGGCTACAGCCCACCAGGCTGACCACAGCACCAGCTGCTTTTTAGCTACACACCTACCAGGGTCACACTGCTACCCCTCACATGTTCCTTGTTTCTATGGATTTCCTCTTTTAAGGGTACTTGAATCACACCTCTGCATGTATTATTGTTTCATTCTACAACAGGGCCTTCACATACATACACTTCACAGTATCACACAGTATATTTGACCTGCTGAGTGACGTTGGTTCATGTTAAGCCATGTCTTTAGAAGCGAACGTAAAACTTGTGGAAATTATCTGCAGGAATTTCATCGTTATTCCCCGAGCAAACAGTGGCAAGTGTTTCATCACTGTCGGGCTGAAGACGGATGGGCTGTCAGTGCCTTCCCCCCCGTCCGTGATCCAGCTCCTGGGCTGGGAAGTGGCTAAAAAAGGCCAGGGCAACGCTTTTCAGGCCTGCGCCTTTTACTGGGAGTAATTCTCAGATGCCAGATCCCTGCCAACGTCCTTGCAGCCAATGGCAGAGAGGCCAGTAAGTTCACATTAACTGCAGAGTGTAACTGCGCTGAACATCTGCTCATGAATGAGAGCGCTGCCCACTAACTCAGCGAGTTGAAGCCCACTGATGAAAAATTCAACGTTCTCCTCGCTGGCACGCTTGTTTTGCACTATTCTCCTGAGCCCCCAGAATTATATTAAGAGAATTTCAGCACGGCCTGGTGTATCTGAGAGAACAGCTGGCGCTGAAAAGGGATCTGCCGCTCAGCGAGAGCTAAGGGACTTCACACGGGATCTGCCTTCTCCTGCACCATTTGTCCTTGAAGGAAAAAAATAAAACTATATCAGTGTTAAGCACCCAGGTAATAATAAGAAAGCAGAGGCTACATTTAGCTGATTACACCGGCCCATGTGTGCTGCAGCGGACACAGCATAACAAATGAAGACGTGAATCGATATGGACTGGAAAGGGAAGACAGAGGGGCAATTGTGACAGTAAGTAGCTCCCCCAGGAGACCTATTTGGTGCACCTCTCCTTTGTTTGGCTTGTTTAGTTCATTAGATTGTTAACTAGAAAGAATCTGCCCCCAACCCCACAATACGGCATCAGTCTAATCAGAAACAGAAGCAGTCTGTTCAGGGGCTAACTACATCAAAGACTTTAGAAAGTATGAAGGTAGTCCCCCCAGTCCCGACCTTCAATCGCTGACATTATGTGCCTCACCGGTTTATGATATTACTGGAGCAAAATATACTATCATCAGCCAAACAACTGACATTATCACATGATAAAATAAATACGTACTATCAGTGAAACTCGATGTGCACACAGAGACATGAACTGAAAAAGTCTTTCTCCCGAAGATGATGAAATAGTTTCTCCTTTTAAAAAATGTCAAGTTTAAGGAAGTGATGCCTGCTAGCAAACACTAAGAATAAAAGATTACCAAACTCAGTAATTTCACTTCTGTCTTTCTGGAAATACAGTTAAGAATTTTTTATATGTCAGCACAGGACCCAAACTGAGCGACTGGGATGTTTATCTCATTGTTTGATTTATTCCTAACCTCCCGTTTAGCAGCTTTTGATTTTTTTCTTGAACTGACCAGGATAGTCACACGCAATAAAACCGTCTTCCTCTCTCGGTCTGGGGGGGTAGGGGGGGGGGGGTTTAGGTCATTGACTTTTCATGCAACACACTGGATACCGTGGAAGTCATGGGCAAGCAGCCCAAAAAAGGGGATCCGTGAATATGATATCGCCGCTGAAAACCGAGAGGACGTCTGGAGAGAGAAGCTCATTTAGCCGGTGACAAATGACAGCACTTTGTCTTCCTGACAAGATCCCTCCTTCATCAAATGTCCACCTTCACATGGAAATAGGAAATCGCGCATTATCACACTGACAAACAATTACATCCATGTCATTAGCGGCAACCCTGGGCCTGGAACCATTAACAGAACACAATGTTGCACACCACGCTAACCATCAGAAGAAACACAGGATGTAGATGAAAATACACTGATAAATCAATCACGACACAAACAGCCCCGTGCTTGTGGGTTTCGGAGATCCAGACGGTCGGGAATAAGGGGCGATAACAGCTGAATAAATCACAAATTAATCTCGAGCAATCAAAAGTTCTGAATAAAGATGTGTGTCTCGGTGCCGGCCTTATATTAAAAGTCAACACTTTAAAAGAGTTTCTCCGTAAGTGACTTAATCAGATACAGGGCATTAGTATCTCTTTTAATACATCTCCCGGTGTCAGGCAGCAAATGAAAAAAGCTAGCCTCTGTAAATATGACTGCTTACTTCTAACACAAACATTGTTGACACCTAATGTAATTTCAGCGGGACATCCGACTGAAAGCACACCGGGGTAACATAATGCTCTTAATGAGAATTCCTTCCAGCTTGAGACCTTGGCGAGATAGCCATAATGCATGGCTTCTCTTTTTAATAAAATAATTGTTACAGTTATTAAAGATGAATCTCATCACAGTCGAGATGACAAAATAATTCATTACCAAAACCAAGGCTTTAAATAGCTGCAAATTATGAAGCCCTACCTCCCCCCAACTCACCCACCCCACCCCCAACGCTTTGAAAATACACTTCCAGATAAATGGGTTCGTTATTTCGTATAAATATTAGATATATTCTGCCCTTGGAAGAAAAGAAATATTGCAACTTGTCCATTAAAAAGTTTGCAGAGACACAAAGCACCGTGCGTATTAAATTAATAATAATTAACATGAATAAACTGAAAAACAAACAAATCTGACCCGATATTGTTATATTACAGCTATTATTCTGGTCAGTTTTTATATATTTTCTGATAAACTAATGCATAATTTAGTACATTTTCTATACCTGTTATTCTTTATATTCTCATAAACCTTTAAATAACTCTCAGAGCAGGACGTTTGACTGCTGCTGTGTGTCTACAGTTTACAAAACTAACGCAATATGAATAAAATAATACTTATGCTACTTTTTATTTTTGCAATTTACAATTATACTACGTGTGCAAAACATTCTTTTCCTAAATATTTTTGGATTTTGCATTCCGTTTCAGTCATTCATGCATTCATCTTCTGTAATTGCTTGTCCTCGGGAGGGTCGCGGGTGGACAGGTCTCCAGTCTATCACAGGGCTAACACAGAGAGACAGACAACCATTCACACTCACACCTACGACCAATTTAGAGTCACCAACGAACCTAACCAGCATGTCTTTGGACGGTGGGAGGAAGCTGGAGAACCTGGAGAGAACCGGTAAACATGCAAACTCCCCAGTCGGCCTGGATTCGAACCCGGAACCTTCTTGCTGCGAGGCATCAGTGCTAACCACCACACCACTGTGCCACCTGCATTGTGTTTCCTTATTGTTTAAACTATAACATGCCAATATCAGTGTCTTAATATTACAAAACAATAAATCGATAGATTTAATCTGCAAAGTAATATGTTGATTTTTTTTAACAATACATGCTACGTTAATTTACCCTTGATAACACCAATCTGCTGCTGCCTACATGATGTTGCACATATTTCAGTTCTTTCGGTGTGAACCAGAGAAAGCGTTTGGAACACATTCGTACAAACGTCCACCAATCCGAGCCTCCCTCCCTCCCCCCCACTCCTTTCCTGTTCACAGCTCTCCTCTAGCTTTATTTATGTATTCAAAACAGATCCTTTACAGTGATGGCATGGAAACTTCCCAGCATGCCTTTTAACCTGTCGTTTTTCACTCTCTCCGCAGCAGGATGTCCAGAGGAAATGCTTTATTAAGATCCTGCCGACATGAAGAGCCGCTGTGACTTACTGGTGCATTACTGTCTAAAAGGCAAAGTTATTTAGACCAATAAAAGGCTAATATATTGTTGGAGTGGAATTACACAGAAGTTATCTCTGCCTTAATAACATCACCGCAACCCCTGATGTTGTTTAGATCAATAAAGCCCATTAAAGTACAGACCTCAAGCCCAGATAAGCCTGCACTGCCACAGCAGAATGCTGCTTGCAAGCATCTGAGAGAGAGTACAGGTCTTTCTCCAGCACGCAGAAAAAGTGGCCAAAAAGAAAGAGAGGAAAAAAAAAAAAACACTTCAAACTTAATACCATAAAACCCTTAAATCCAATGAGGTTCATGGTCTGACCCGTGGAGCCTCCTGGCCTGCAGATAAACAAGTAGAAAAGATGCTAATGGCTTTTAGATATTAGTCAGACCACGTACAAAGAAGCCAGCTGATGTTGAGCTGAGGTGAATCTGTCCCGACAACCATCATTCACGTTTCCTGTTAGGAAGGTGGCCTTTAAACACTTCTCCTGATTTCAACATGTCACACAAAGCCCTCTTTGAAGTCCTTTGTCTTCTGCCACTGTCCCATGAGAGATGAAACTTTTACTCGCTTGCACAGATTTGAATCAGATTTGAATCTGTGCAGCTTGATCACTGTCGTCACTGCACACATTCACAGATTCGAGGATGTGAGGTATGTAACCTACATTTGACGGTGCACAAAAAAAAAAAAAAAAAAAGTAAAACACTGATCTCTGCTAAAAGCCATGCACAGCGGGAATGTCCTCACTGTACATCCCAGCGTTTTGAACGTCACACCGTGCTCATTCTTAGCAGTGTCCACCAGGTGATGCACTAAATCATGTGTGATGCTGGTGTCCATCAGAAGCTCTGGAATGACCAGAGCCTGGCCGCTCCCCTGAGGCTCCGCCCCAAAACGATGGTGGTAGCAAGGAAAGGAGAGGAGAACCCAGGAGTGTGTGTGTTTGGCATGTGTGTGTATGTGTTTGGCGAGTCTGTGTGTCACTTTTGGGAGTGCAGCCTTCACGTGCACTTGTAAATTGCAGCACATAGAGACACCACAGGAAACCACAGGAAACCGAGTTTTGACGCTATCTCTATAAGAACATGAAATGACAAACAAGATTTTTTTTTTTTTTTTAAAGTACAACATGTCCTTTTCGCCTTATACACCGTCAATAGGAAGTTTACAGACATCAAGCTAGTCAGGTGGGTGGGGGGTAGGGGGGATTCCATCATCTTTCTTTTTTTTCACGCACACAGCTGCTGTAAGTTGGTGACAACTGAATGTGCAAACCAGATTGTCATTGCATCAGCTTTACTGTTAATACATTTAATAATAGTTTGCATACACATTCAAGGAGTTGTGTATCATCATGCAGCGTTGCAGCATCAGTGTGACTGCAGGCTTGCACATCACAAGTTCATAAAACCGGAATAAATTTCAAAATCTCACTCTACAAATTAGTAGAATTAGTAGAAAAACACCACATAGAGACCTTTAGGAGGTCTTAAAAGGAGTTTATCAGCCGACAAATACAAAACTTGGCGCCGACTTCAGGTAATTTAATCCAAACCCTTTTAGGATTTATTTTTTTAAGGCCCCGTGGAAATCTGTGACAGCGAACGCAGACAGGCACGGACAGAACATTCATCACGGTGATGGCCGCGAATAATAACTCCGAACAATTATCAACTATGACAATGTGATATTACCCAACAATAAATATAGAGCAGACACAAAAAAAAAGAAAGAAAGAAAGGAGAAGGACACGGAAGAGAGAGGAGATCGTCTTCCTGCGAGTGAAAGCATAAATAAAGTGTGGCACATCTTTTACCTTCTTCAATTATCTGCCTTTTGACATGCAAGCTGAGCACAGTGTAATTAACATCTCAGGAGATAATGGGGTCACTACTCACTGATCAATCTCGCACATATATTATCTGCCTTTTACCAAACCGACTGCCTGTTATTCTACGAAGGAAATGCTCCACAGAAGATTTTTTTTTTCCTTCTTTTTGGGTGGGGGCATTTAATAAAACTCTGGTAATAGGCCTAATGACTCATCCAATTGAGCTCATCTTCCAAAACATCAATTAGGCTAAGACTCAACTTACACAGGGAGCATTGTCTATCACATAACAGAATCTATTCCCATTCACGCCAGAGGTAACTATGCTGTCATCGTCGGTTAGCGGCAGCATCACAACACAGAAAAGAAGAAACAAAAGCACTGCAGAATCTCTACAAAAACAGTTCCCTCTGTGGCTTTGGCGGTAACAGGTGCTGCAGACGGATGCCCTTCCCTGATAAAAAAAAAAAACATTTAAAAGTACAATCTGGAATTTATTTCACCTTCTCAGTTTTGGGCTGAAGTCACTTGTTTTTGAGCAGGACAGACTGTTATTTGGCTTATGAACGGCAGTGGTGCATTCTTGACTTATTACAACTGTTTTTCCTCCAGTAAATATCTCAGAGTCACTCAGACTGCTTTCAAACTCAAAACACAGGTGTGTGTACATATACTAGGGGTTGAACGACTTCGGATTGGTTAAAGTCGGCTAATATGTCGTGAAAGTCGAGTCGACGTCGACTAGTTGATGACGTCACACATAGAAACACAGCAGAACGTAATGCTTCGCAGCAATGAACTCTACACTCTTGACCTGAATATTGTAGAGTCTCACACAAAAGAAGGTACCGGGGTTTTTCTGCAAGTTTATTGCAGCGTGAGCACAAACTACTGTCGGCCGTAGACCACGTCAACGCTTCTAATATGCAGCTCTTGCAAACTCTTAGCTCTCGCATGGTGCATTCACTGACATCAAGGACAAAAAACACGCTCTGCAACCACAACAACAATGTCAACTAATAGAACAGAACAGAGCTTAACATAAACACATGAGCTTATCAATACTTCGGGCTGTAGATATGTTTAGTCACGGGCATTTAATAGTACTTCACATCGTGTTGTAAGATAATATCATGAAGACAGGATTTAAAAAATGCGGTATATCTCCAAAGCCTTTTCCGTTTATTGCAGCTAAATATCTAATAACTTTAGACAATGAAATTCACCAGCAAACTGTCGATGTGCAGCCTCCTTCTCTCTGGTGAAGTTAATTGACTGTCGTTGAGAGGACTTGGACCGTTCCTCTGCTAGCGTTAGCAGATGTTTTTTCAGATGAGTGTGCATTGCAGTAGTGTTTTTGTTGTATTTCAGGACTGACTCATTATTCTAAATGTCACGGCAGAATGAGCTTCTCACACATTTGATGAACCGCTGCTAGTTTACTGCAATGACTGGGCTGTTCACCTGTCTTCAAGGAGGCGTCCATGTTGTTATTGTCACATGATCAGCGACTAGTCGACGTGATGCTTAAAGCGTCACGGCACAGCAGTAAGGTTGACTAGTCGGTTCAACCCTTGATACTGTACATACAGCTAAAATAGATTTTAAAAAACTGCAATCACAGGTAATCCTTGGCTGTCAATACTATGTACTACTAGTACTATGTACTACTTTGACAATACAAGAAAAAACACGTGGTGGCTTTTGCTGTAACCTCACAATGTGGTTAATAGCTACTAGTTCGGTTACCTTCTCACCCCTCTCACCAACAATGGGCCTTTTCAGACCTTGAATTAAGATCCGATCACGTAAAAAAAGACAGGTGTGAACACCAGGTGTGAGTTCGCATTTGATTTATGTGATCTCTGACCACATCTGAAGGTGGTCTGGGTCGCATGTGGCCTCATTCCTTTGGTAGTGTGAACACAATGCGTCCTGGGTCGCGTTAGAGACCTCCTATACTCAACAGGGGGGCTCCTGCCTCATTCATCTAGAAAAAAAACATACGACCGCTTTTATTAACGATCACCTGAAATGGAAAAAGCACCGTAAGTGATGTCTGTTCACTAGTAATGAGAACCTTTTAAAATATCCTGTCCTTGTAGCTGGTAACTAGCCAAATAAATAAAAAAATCTAAGTAAGAATTTACAAACGAAAGTATTTATATGAGTACACGTGTGTGATTCTTAATAATTGATGTGGTCATGTTGATGACTGAGGAGCCACGTGTGGTTAAGTTACGCATTTCCTCAATCACCAATGTCTTTATTTACCTTTATTACCAGAGGTTAGGGTGCGGAGGTGTGGAGTTTTGCGCAGGTCTAACTAACGTCACGGAGGAGATCAGTAAATAATAACTTAACATGTGAAGCCAAAGTCATGACGCAGACACATATAAAACAGAGCTGTTCTCGGTTCTGGAGCAGCGGTAGAGATCCATTAGAGACATCAGGTGTTACTACTGCTCCCCAGATGATGTCGGGGGTTTATTTACATATCACATGCCAGGTCTGAACACACGTACCTAAAGCGGGTCACTTGAGATTGGATCACCCAGATCGGATCTTAATGCGAGGTCTGAGCAGGCTCTATGTTTGCTTGTCATTGCTATTTCAAACTGGAATACTGATATACTAGCCCCACTACACGGCTGCATAGTGGCTCTCCCTGAGGTTATTTGCCAGATGCCTTTGAACTAACCTCAAATGAGCCTCGAGATTTGTGTTTCTCTGGTTGAGAGTTCCTCCCTCCCTCTTATGTGTTGTTTCTGTCAGGCCCGTAGCTTAAGTTCACAGATCTGTTGAAACCCAGATAACCAGCGGGGGTAGAAGGAACGTCGCAGGGGGGCTGGGCGCAGATCAACATACAGTACTGTACATTTGACTTCTTAATGCACTGATAAGAGCTATGCTAGAATACACACACAGGAGACACAGTTCCTCTTTCAGAGTCTGAGCTGGTAAGTGTGTAATAACTGTGACCCTGTAATGACAACTGCTGTTTAAATTGCATCACTCACAGATCTGCTAATCAAGGCTCACATATTGGACTGGCTCTCATTTTCTAAACCCTCCTTGATCATTTTTACTGCAACCGTTCGGTCGTATTAGTCTCAGGACTTGCTAAGTGTTGCAGAAAGATGACTCGGTTAGGTCCAAATGATCTCAGAGCGTTTTTTATCAAATCGTAAACACTGTAAAAAGAAAAATGAGAATTACAAGAGATCATAGTCACTATTTTAAAAAAGAATATTCCAATACTCTTTCTATTAAAATAAAAGAGGCTATGCTGACTACACTAAATCCAGGAGAAATTGTGCTCATCAGAAAGCTACTGTACTGTGGCAGCGAACCAAAGACATGCGAGTTGTTTGAAGATGTGACTGTAAGACAATTATGACTGCTTTTGCAGCAGGGAGTGTTACAGTCTGTGCTAACTCCAAACTACACAGACGTGTGGGGGCTGTTGTACAATTTTAGGCATTAACAGATGTGTACTTTATGTTGCAGGATCTCCAGAGTTTATCTACGGCTGTCGTAAAATGTGCCTTGTAAAATTTTGGGTGGATTAGTGGCGAAATGGCAGCCCGTGAGCAGAGACCAGAATGACCATCTGACAAGGGTCAGCAGGACTTGGACCACTTCCTTCTGCTACAGGTTTAGTTTTATCTGGCTAATAAAGAAAGAAGTAGTTTTCCGGGTATTTTCCACTTGGGTGGTATTAAAAAAAAAAAAAAAAAAAAAAGATGCTGCACACACTTGCATCTTTAAATGAGCACTTTACTGTAATGTGAAATCTGTATTGTCGGGTGACAACAGTGGTAATTGTGCTGAAACCACAGATTAGAGTGTAATTATTGGGATTTACACACACACACACTCACCCCCCACCCTTGCTTTACAAGGGTGGAATTCCCAGCAGGGTACCTACTCACTCCCTTTTTCTGGACTTTCCTAAAGCACACTCTTTTTTTTTCCACTTTTTCTATTATGCAACGCTTAAAGACAATCTGTGTCACAAACTGCAACCTTAGCGCTTCGCACTCCTATTTCTCAGTGACCTGTGTTGACTTTGGTACCACCTCCTGGGCCCGGCAGGAAGGCATGCTGAGTGAGCTCTCTGCTGGCTGTGTCCAGACCCGGCCTCTTACACAATAGAAGCTGCCTGGCCCTGCAGCAGGCCAACCCCTCCTCTCCAATAACCCACTTCCCATTCTTGATCAAACCTGGGGATTGTAGTGTGAGGGTGGAGATGAGAACGATGGGAGGAGGTGTGTGTGCGTGTGTGTGTGTGTGTGTGTGTGTGTGGTGGTGGCGGTGGGGGGGGAGGGCGGCACATCCTGCGTGAAACCGCATCCTGAACAAGCATCGCTGCATCTCACTGTAAATAAATACTCTCTCCTCCGTGTAGCTTCCGTCAACTGTCACCGCCTTGGCTCCCAATCACCTTCAAGTCCAAACAGGAAAGCGCAGGGAGGCGAGGGAGATGGCAGATATGAGCTTTAATTTGCTTCTCGCTGCACTTTAGCCCGGGTGCACACTACTTCCTATTCTCCTGCTCTGACCAGCTGCCCCGGCTTCGTTCCAGACCCTGAGTCCTTCCTGTCACCTTTCATTACCGCATTATCCAGGAGGAGGCTCCCTGTGTAGCCGGGGAAATCACCATTTGGTGGAACACCTCCCTGCTCCCCCCCACCTCATTTATGTTGTATTGTGTGAGACATTCAAAGCCACGCGCAACATCCTCAAAGGAGTGCTGCTGCCTTGTTACCTGCTAATCCCCTGTGCATTATAACGGGAGATGCAACTGAACAACAGTGCATGACGAAGGTAACAACTGAGATGTGACAAGCTCTCAGTCCAGAAAGTGCTTTGTGCTGCAAGAGGCTCGTCACACTCGTGTAAATATCTGTTAACTGATCAAGAATAAAAGGCCTGCCTGCTGTAATGATAAACCAACGGAAGTCTTATATAATAAAATGTTTTGAAACGGCAGAATCAACCAGGAGGCAAGAACTCAACGACGGAAACCCATATGGTAGCAGCTCCACTTCATGTTTACGCCGTTGACTTTAAAGGGAGGGGAGGGGAGGAGGGGGTCAGATTTCAACTTTTCCTTCAAGAGTGAGAGCATCAAGGCCCACGCTGCACGCGCACTTCTTGCATTGTTTTATTACACTCGAATGAGCTGAGCTGAAAATTGCATGCAGCTGCTGACTGCGGCGCATCAGTGTCGGGCCCGAGCTTAGCTTTGCCCACCAGGCTTGGAAAATGATTCAGTAACCGATCCGTCAAGAGGAGACTGGAAGCCCCGTCGCTATACGTCGTAGGTGCTCGCATGTTTACGAAAATTAAACGGTCGCTGAAATCAAAATGGCCATGAATAGATGTATAGTTCAAGAAGACATCAAATGGGGCATTACACAGTTTGGATAATTTATAAGCGTAAAGACGACGCCGTGATCAGATCGTGTGACGTCAACTTAACTCGAAAGTGCAGTTTTGAAACCCCCCCCCCCAGTTTTTCTTTGACGTTGAGAAACCATGTAAAACCAGAGATATGAGAGTTTTGATTCATATATTGCATTTATATACCACAGTATTTCCCCTACCATTATAACAACCCCCCCAACGAACAGTCAAGTTGATTTTATCTTCTGTGCAGCGTCAGATCATAACTAAACATTTACCCATCTCTTATTTATTATTTCACCCCTGATCAAACCTTCCTAAATATATAACATGACACTCTTCACTCGTCTTCTCGCCCCTAATTCTCTAACTCTTGTGGTTCTGCGACTTTGGCTCCTCCCCCAGATCCACATCAGACTCCTCTGATATGTTAATCACATAAAGTAGCATCAGCATTTTCCCTTTTGTTACCGCTTGTCCTGTAAAGGGTTGTGGGGCGGGCTGGAGCCTATCCTAGCTGTCATTGGGGCGAGAGGTGGGGTCCACCCTGGACAGGTCTCCAGTATATCACAGGGCTAACACAGAGAGATACACACATCTACGTCCAATTTAGAATCACCAGTGAACCTAACCAGCATGTCTTTGGACGGTGGGAGGAAGCTGGAGAACCTGGAGAGAACCCACGCAGACACAGGGAGAACATGCAAACTCCACACAGAAAGGAACCGGTCGGCCCATGGATTAGAACCCAGAACCTTCTGGCTGTGAGGCATCGGTGCTAACCACCACATCACTGTGCAAAAGGTGATGAATATATCTGAGGTGGCTCAACCTGGAAGTCGACCTCGGAGGGCGAGAAGACGTTGTGTAATGTTCTATATTTAGGAAGGTTTGATTAGGGGTGAAATAATAAATACAGAGATGGGTAAATGTTTAGTTGTGATCTGGCGCTGTACAGAAGAGGGGGGGCACTGTGGTATATAAAGGCAAAATCAAAAGTATTCAAAAACACTCCAAGGCCCCCAAGGGTGAAGATGAAACAGCCAGAACACTCAACTGTTTGAATCTGGAGGCAAAACATTTTTCCAAAGAGATCACTTCTCTCCAGTACTATAAAAACAATTATCTGAGGGTTTGTTTCTTGAGAATTAGTACGAGCGGGTAAGCTAATTAATTGCAGTTATGCTTTTTTTGTTTGTATGTTTTAAACGACATAAGACAAGCCGTTTCTCAATAAGTCCTCGCTGAAAGAGGAGATGATATCTATTATTATTGGCAGGTAAGACGGTTATCTTATGCAAAC
The DNA here is from genome assembly GCF_963514085.1 of Chelon labrosus. Taxonomy (NCBI): domain Eukaryota; kingdom Metazoa; phylum Chordata; class Actinopteri; order Mugiliformes; family Mugilidae; genus Chelon; species Chelon labrosus. The sequence continues at coordinate 3,856,763 of NC_140340.1, forward strand.
TTATTCCTGGTAATGCAGAGCGGGGAAAAAGAATGACGTACAGAGCAGAGTGGCAGTTAAACCCAAGATTTAGAGCCAACTCTACCTAATCTTATATCGTGCATCCATTCAGAAACCTACTGAATGCAAGATTAAGCAAGTCACAGATCCACTGAGCTTCTCTCATGACCGTGTTGCTGCGTAGCCGTTAACGTTTCTTGTTAAGTCGTGCCGTCTTGATCAGACGGTTGCAGGCGCCTTCCATTTCGCCCGAGGAACGGCTCACTGGCCAGACACTGCATTACTTTAAAGGGCAGCATCTCACTGAGCACGTCTCAACCTGCCCACGGGGGGAGCGTGAGTGTCTGCGAGTTTGGGTGTGTTTATGTTTTATCCTCAGGACCCCCCGATTGTTGTTCGCTTCCTGTGCAAAGACAAAATAAGCACATAAAGGCCAGAATGTGCTCTTCCCTGGCCTTCACCCACATCACAGCACTTTTCCGCACAAGTGGCTAACCAGAGATAATTATACAATTAAAACAATTTTCCGCATCTATCTGTCAGACTGATCTAATTCACCATTCGAATGACACTAATGGGAGCGGGCCTCTTTCTCCTCTCCTTCCCCGAGCAAAGCCTTTTTTCCTCTTTATCGCAGAACGCACCAAAGACATCTGCAGCAGAGGGAGAACAGACAGAGCCAAGAGGAGCCGTGTTGTATTTGTTTAGCAGGATGTAAGCGAATAAAGTTAACACCCGGCGGCTTTTCATTACGGCCTTAAAGTGAAGAAGGAAATAAGGAGGTTCATTTGATTGTTGGTTCAAATTAACCCAGGAGAAAAGAAAGGAGAAGAAACGGAGTGACCCTCGTATTTTCAGAGACAACACTCCCTTCAACCCGCGCTGACATTAATAATTCCTCGTGACAAAACACATTACCAGAGAAGCTGAATGTGGAAAAGTAAAGACTCCAGTGCAACAGGAAAACAGTCACGTTACAGCTGTATGTGAAAAACAGACAGCTATCTTTCATTGTTTAAGAAATGAGTGATTCCCCAGTTCAATACACACACGGAATACTCTACGGTGTCTGAAGAGGAGTCTGGACTTTTAGACAGGCCGACACAGGGTGTAAACGACAGAGGGAGGATTTAGGCAAACCTTGACCTGGATATCCTGCATCTCCGTCCACCCAGTGTAGGAACAAGGAACACAGATAGGGACAACTCCTACACGAGTTCAAGGGAAATGCTTGCATGGCGTGGCTCTGTCCTTCCCAGCCAGCTCCACTGAGTACAAAGGCAGCAGAGAGGGTTCTTTTTTTTTTTTTTTTTTTTTTTTTTTTTTTATGTCTGTGAACAACGATCCTGATGGGGATACACATATCCATTAGATGTGAGTCTGCCTGCAGAAGGGGGTCTGATATTAGCCCACAAGCAAGTGCCCCATCAGCAGAGAGGAAAAAGCTGCCTTTTATGGCAACAGATCACAGACTCAAGCCATTGGCCACAAAGCCCACAAATGAGGCGTTAAGTGTAGTGGCAGGGCAGCGGAGAAGGAAGAGCACAGAGATATGACCCTCTTCTCATCCATGCATGAATCTGCCCTCTGCTTCTCTCTCTCTCTCTCTCTGCCTTGCTCTCTGCCACGTCTACAAATAAAGACCGTCAAAAAACACGCTTAACCGCCCGACAACGCTCACCGCAAAATAACAACTGTCACCTGCAGCAGAATTCATTAAAGCTTTGGTAACGGGGCTCAGCGTTGACGTAATTTTCATAGTTGAATATTAATTCTTTATCCAATATTTGGAGAGATTTCTAATGGACGTTTTCTGTAATTAATTGCCAGATAGGAGCGGGCCAGTGCGGCAAAGTTAAAAAAAATACAACCTGACATGGAGATTGGGAAGCAGAGTGCAGCGAGGGGGCCTGCTGGGACGGTTTCATCATCGTGCATGACCCCCCCTGCTGCTGGGAATGGCAGGAGATGGGGTTGGGGCGAGGGGGAGGGGGCGGGAGGCATGGAGGAGATAGACTTCTCTTCACAGTCAGAGATTTAATTGCACGCAGATTCCATTACCTCTGCACAAATGTCACATTCTCTTCTGATCAGGGGGCATGGCAGCCACTGGCAGCGTGGCTGGCGAGCAGCCAGGCTATAGTGCAGAAAGTGTTCAGCCAATCACGGCTCCCGGGGCAGACAGAGGTGAGCAGAGGGACAGATAGACTAATGCACGGCAAAGATATTAAAAAAACAAAACAAAGGAGAGGCACGAACACAAAGCAGCTGATTGTGCAACATTTCAGACGGAGGGTTATGCTATAATAACAATCAGATACTTCAACGTTTAAAGGGTGCAAGTCATTTCTATTATCATCACAAGACACTAGAGACTTGGACGTTTGAATGGTATTCACAAAAATGGTATTCTCTCATGCAAAAACTTTGAGGATCTTTAAGTATTCAGGACAAACACGAGTCAAATGTTTGCAGATTCAATTAAGTTTATATTTTTGATGAATTCGTTTACACACTGTCCTATAAAAAATGTATTTTTAGCAACTTTCTTCGACTATAAAGCCCAGCGAACTTTCACATTTGAGCCACTAGAATATTAACTAGTGAAATATACCAATTATACAGTACAGACAGTATTATTAAATGGTTCTCTTTAAATAGAGAGGGAAGGTCTGAGCTGGAAACCACTCCAATGGTTAAAATGGTTACAGCTGCATAGTCTGAAAAAGTACCTGTAGCTTATTGAGGTTATTTCTGTGTTATATACATATTTAACAAGATAACAAGAGCATTTTTGCTGTTCAGATATAGCTATTTAAAAACTAACTAGGTGGTAAAATGACCAAGAGAAGTACAGATGTTAAATCGATGTCAGGATTTTTTTAAGCTCATTCATTTAAAAGACTAGAGGTTGTGAACTAGCTCTGATTGGCTGTACTGATTCTCCATCTGGGATACAACCATTCACAAGCCCAGCCCCAGATCTTTTTAAATTGCTGGCAAAAAAGTGCCAGCAACAATTCCTGGAGTCCTGGAACCAGTCTACAAAAATGCAGTCCAGGGTTTAATTTATTTAAAATAATTGCAAAATTGCTCGGTAAAATGGCAATTAGATATCTCCCCCACCCCTCCACCCCCCTACAAAAAAAAAAACATTCTGCTCTCTTCAGTACTTTCCGTGTCTTTATCATTCACATCCATGCTCAGCGGCCTAAAAAAGCTTAACAATAAAACTGATGAAAAGCTCACAATAAATCTGCTGGGATCTGCTTCAAGCTAATTAGGGCTCGATACAAATAAGCCTAATAGTCAAAATTTAACAGTGTTTTGAGACACTTCGCAGACGAAGCGGCGCGCACATTAACTGTATGCAATGAGAGAAGGCTGAGTGGGAGGATTGCCACATACCCCTGATCACTGAAGCAGTGCAGCCTGGCACTCCATTCCTCCAATCAGAGTTCAGCTCACAGTCTTGAGGGCAGGACCACTGAGGTTTTGCAGAGGACACAAACACAGAGAGAGAGAGAGAGAGAGAGAGAGAGAGAGAGAGAGAGAGAGAGAGAGAGAGAGAGAGAGAGAGAGAGAGAGAGAGAGAGAGGAGGAAGAGGAAAGATACAACGATTACAAACAGGAAGTGAAAAGGTGGGGAAAACCCCTAGACAGGTCCTCTGAGCCCACATGTACAGAAATGACATAAGAACTGCCAAAAAGTAAACGTGATCGCCCGTCATCCGCAAGTATTTGATAAGTTATGACACACGGATTCCTGCTGGCATCGCATGGCCCACATGCATATCAAGCATATCTCCTCTTCACACCTGTATGAGCGCACAAAGCATAAAATATCAGCCAAAGTTTCTGTGTTTCACTTCTCACATGAACACGGCAAAAGAGACAAAAAAAAAAAAAAGTCACATTGCTCCCTTTTATTGTCTTGTTAGAGAAAAAAGCGGTGCTTCAGTGATTGTTATGACTCCACGTGAATATTTAAAAAAACAAAAAGGAGTCGCTGTCAGTTTGAAAACCTTACTGAAACCAAATTACAGAACAATATCAACAACAGGAAACAAAGGTGAATAAATCCCAGAAGACTGATGGGTCTGAAGAGAGGATTTATAGTGTTATTGTGACCTACAAAATCTGCATTTGTGTCTACTTTAATAAGCCTTTTTTTTTTTTTTTTTTTACACAAATGATGTACCATTATGAAATGACTAAAAGCAAGCTGGGCATGTTGTGGCATTAAGCTCAACAGCATTCATCTGTAGCCAGATAAACAAATGGAAAGATGCTAATGACTTCCATATACAATTCAGATGATGCAAATGAGGCGGCAGGATGGATGGCTTCTGGTTTTGTCCCCGTCACAGGAGTCATGGCTGCATGTGTGGCTTGTTGCCCGCCGTGATATATGCGTGTACAACTTTGCGGTTTAATGTGCCCGTGTGTCGAGCAGCACAGCACAGCAAACTCAGCTCCCAGTTAATTGGCCCGCTCCGCGAGGAAGCGTGTCAAAAACCAAATCTACAACTGTGTTAGCGTGTGTGTGCCGCGTCGCCGCTCTCCGACCAGACACAACAAAACCGCAGCCCCGACGTCCCAACTCCTCGTAATTCACCAGTGTGGAATTCGGCTAACCCCATTAGTGCAGCCGTTGTTTCCACAGCCCGTCCACATTCCTGGGCCCGCCATCGGCCCCAGATAAGACCCTTCTGATTACTCGCTTGCATGCCTGTCATTACTCCCAAAAATATGTTGATCCTGACAGACAGTCAGGCTGCACTATTGTGTCTCAAAAGAAAGGTCTCCTCACTTTGAGATCAGCAACAGAGGGCTCTCTGTGACTTCAGCCATGTCGGCCTCATACAACATGTAACGCTGAAGCTTTCAAAAAACTGACTCAAAGATCAAAAAGAGATACGATTTATGGTTAGTCTCAAGAAAGGGAACAGCCTGGGGAGGACTTATATATATATACTCTTGAGAATTTGCTCTGATTTTGAGTCTTTGTCGCAGATTAGCAGTGGAATTTAAAGTGATGAGGTTTTATAGTGTCCATAGAAACCCTTCAAAAAATACCGACCACATAAAGCTAGAACTTTACCTCTGACAGACGTACAGCACTCTCACTTTGTGGCCCTTTGCATGCCAGCTCCTCAACACTCAATTCATTCCTCTGCAAACATGTGTTTGTAATCCCCACCCCCCTCCACCACCACCCCCTTCTTCACTCAAATTACAAACTATGTCAGTTTTCTGAAGAGACTCCACATCCAGCCACTTTGCAGCAAGTGTGTTAATTGCAGCTCATTTGAGAGTTTCCAAGTAAACTAGACAGGTATTTGAAGCTGTCCAGTCTTGTTGGGGCCCAGGAGTCGGGTCAGACAGAAATTAGCACCTGGTAGCTGCCAGATCAGGGCAGAAACTAAACAGCTGCAACATGTGAAAATATTTGTTTCCAAACAATGCTTAGTCAAGCAGTTTTAGATGTCACGGTGTGATAGTTAAGCAAGTTTGGAGTTTTAGTTTTTAACCTGTGCCTCTTCAACACGCCCAGTTTCTGCCCCTAAGTTTGGATTATTTTTGCACAAATCGAAGGCAAAACTAAATGCATCACTACAAACAATGCTTATGGGTAAGATGAGTCAAGTATATACACGAAGAAGAATCCTCTGTTCTGGGAGTTGTGCACACGCCTGTGAGAGAAACACTGCTACGCAGTGCTGCAGTGATTATCCGGTCAAAGTCACTGCTAGAAATATAGAAGAAGAATGTACTGCATGGAGACATCCTGAAAACACTTTACCGCCGCACACTTTGCAAAGAGGACGCGCTGCCCTCAGATGAAGATGAGCTGAGCTAGGGAGCTGATGCATGCTGCAACCGTTTAGATGAAGCTTACTGAGTGAAGCTGGTAGCTGGGTCAGACTGAGGTCAGATCCCACTACAAACAGAGTTCATTTGGAGCTGGACCATCTAACTCGCCAGGGTTTTGGTGTGAGCTGTTGCTCCTGAGAGTCACGTCACACCTGCAACAAATGACTGAAACCAAAGCGGCAAAGCATCCGTAGACTTTTATATATTACACTCCACATTCAAATGTACAGTCAGGCATGTTCTGTCACCCTGGCAGTGGCTTATAGGTTAGAGACCAGTTCTAAAGACACGTCCATGATGCTTTAAATCTGTGTTGTCATGTTATTAGGCCAAGACAAACGCCAAATCTAAAAAGTGAGATGGATCTCCCGTGTGGCCTCAACCAGAGTCTGTGATCAGGCATCGGAGGGGCTGCGACCGCAGTGGGAGGACATCGGCGTTATATCGGATCAATGGCTTGGCCCATTGAGTCACACCACTCCCAGTACCTCATCTAATAAGTGCCGATCTTTGGGAACACCCCTAGCTGACCCATGCTGCTGGGGACAATTACAAGAGAGTGGTCTTTCAGGAGCGACGCCCACTTGACCCGGTAGCGTAAAGACGCGGAGGAGATCCACATGATTTAAACTCCTCCCCAAGACGTGCTGACAAGGTTACAGGGTCAACGCAGACATTAACAGGTCAGTGTGTGGCCCACTTGGGAACAATTACTCCCAGTCACAGCTAAGTGGACACTTGATTGAACACGACGGAGGCAGGACACACTTCCCACAGATAACAATCCCCAGAGCCATTTAGGATAAAAAGCCCTTGTGATACAGCCTTTATGGGCAAAATTCATCTTCCTTTTCCCTTTTAAAAGAATGTGAGAGTGTGATAGAGAGCCATTCTCTGGAAGAGATGAGTCTCTCAAAGCATTACCATTTTCTGGCAATACTAATAGCTGCTTATGACACAGAAACAATTACAAGGTGACTGGGAGAAAAAAGCTAAACAATGGGATGAGCTGTTAAGATTTAATTTTTCATTCATGGGAAAAACCGGATACATCGCAAATGAAACTGTCTCGTCTTCCAACAGACAATCTAGCTCCAAAGTAAAAGAGCTTAACACGGACGGTGAGATGGATTTAACATTACCCGATACATGTCTCATGTCTAATTAACTTCAGTGTTTTGGGTTTTTTTCTGCTGTTCAACCTTTAACCTACTGACAGTTTGACCCCTCTCCCACCACAACGACTAAAACTGAAGCCTCAAACATCTGGCGTCTTGTGCATAAACACAACAACACTCCCCAGTCAGTTCGGAGCGGTTTTTCATGTCACAACCAAACAACAAATAGTTTGCATGTTTCATCACTTGCACTGTAACAGAGAAAACAATTAAACAGATGTTTTTGGGGGTAACGGCTGCAGATAAAAATCACCGAACTTATTATGTTGTGTTCGCCTCCGTGTGAAACGCTCACTCTCCGTACGCAAATAGAGCTTATCGATTCGCCGACACATTTCAAACCCTACATTTGCATAAGCTCTGTGTTGTTTGTGGTATTTTTTTTATTTTTTTTTCTCAGCGCTATTGTTTATTTATTTCCCCGTGTTAGAAAATCAGTTCCACATTGTCCCTTGATCTGCAGCGGTGGCTGGTGCTGCAGCTGTTGGTTGTTAGTGGCTGGAGATGACACAGTTCACCACTTCTCCAGAAGACAGGGAGACCAGACACCAGCACAGCTGCAGAGCAGGAGGAGAGGAGAGGAGAGCAGGAGGAGAGGAGGAGAGGAGGAGAGGAGACGAACCGATATCACTCTAGAGGCCACGGTCTGGTCATAGTCTCTTTCCTGACAAACCAAAAAGCCCGATAACAGCAGCAAAAGAAAGACAAAAACAAACATCTTTCTATTCCGCCCTCCTCATTAACGGGACCTCCAATTCATTTGGGACCCCCCGGTTCCCAAAGAATGCCGCACAGTGACAACGCTAACCTATTTGCACATGCAGAGTGCAAAAGCAACAGGATCACCGGCGAACTCATTGGTTGCTGGTGCAGTCAGCTCTATTCCCCAGGACCGTTTTGTAACCAAGTGGGCATCATGTGAATACCATCTGGGTACCACTTATTTAAAGCTGGCAGAAGTCCCGTGGCAGCCAGCCTGGCATTGAGGAGAAGGGAATAAATTGCATCATTTAGTTAACATGCATTTACCGTTGTGCCTGTTAAAAGCCCATAACTAAATAATTTGTTTTTTTTCTAGCGCCAGCGTCTCCCGTCAGCCAGCATTTTTGTTGCGCGCGCGACAAACAGAGCAACTGTCAAAGGGCTGATAAAGGAGGTATCGAGACGTTAACTACACGAAATCACATTTACCAAGTATATTAACAGCCCTAAATCCATTTACACCAAAGAAATCTCCCAGTGCGTTGTGCACATGCACAAAACCCATAAACAGACAATAAACACATTGTAATTATAATGCCAACTCTTTAATTACGTGTGTCATTTGGGGATGGTCGAGCTCGCTAATTGCCAGAGTGATGTAAAAAGGACTGGGGGAGGCAAGGAGGAGATCAAGCCTCGGGCCCGACGAGAACCATATTCCCCACTCTCCGAGCGTGTTAGAAGGCAGAAAATTCAATTGGCACGGTTCCAAAGAAGAACAGTCCAAACAGTCTTAATCAGCGGGGACAAACTCCGTGCAAATCATTTACATTCGCACAAGGAGAGAAAGCAAGAAAAAAAAAAAAATATCAGAGGTTTCACTCTCGGAGCATGAAAGCAAGGACGCCTCGTAACCTCACTGCCAGGTGTCTTTAAGCAGAGAACAGGGACTTTGCTGTTCAACATTTAGGCCGACAGTAGAACCAAAAGAAACCACCTCTAATTATCATTTATCTGGAGCTGTTTAATTAATGTTTATAATAATTATTTGATAACAGTTCTGTTCTTTTAAATGTTGTATTGCACTTCTGTCGCTAGGCCATTTGATTGTAGCTTCTCTATCGCTTTATTTTAACGTTATTTTATATTCGTGTAGATAGAAGCCTGGTGTTTATAACTTCCCGTGGAGCTACTTACATAGCTAACAAGTGCAGATTCCAAACAAGGGCTTTGATATAGCATACACCGATCAGGCTTAACATTATGACCACCTTCGTAATATTGCGTAGGTCTCCCTTGTGGTGACTCATCAGAGAATGGACATGGGCCTTCTGAGGGTGTCCTGTGGTGTCTGGCAACTGAATGTTGTTAGTGGGGGGGGCATTTGAGGGGAGGGGCCTCTGTGGATCATCCCACAGATACTTGATCAGTTTGGGATCTAGTGAATTTGGAGGCCAGGTCAACACCTTGTGCTGTTCTTCAGGTTTTTTTCAGTTGTTCCTAAAGTGTTTTTGTGGCTGCATCCTGTTGCTACCATCAAGGAGTGTCATTGCTATGGGGTGGGGGTGCCTGGTCTGGTCTAGGTGGGTGCTACATGTCTAAGTAACATCCACACTAATGAATGCCAGGTCCAAAATTTTCCCAGCAGAACGTTGAATTGTCACAAGATGGTCGATGTTATTCACTTCTCCTGTCAGTGGTTTTGATGTTGTGGCTGATCGGTGTATAGTGCCTATAGTGGAATTGTCACTGGATAACAGAAAGCAGAGGTTTACATCACAATGAATGTGAGTTTCAGGCGGCCACCAGTTGAAGTGGCCAGTATAGTGGAAGCAGAGAAGTCACGGGTTCTTCCGGTGCAGGAAGAACGATTAAAAACATAATGTTTACACAAATCACAGAGTATACACCAAGCTTTCAATGTTAACCACGCTGAGTGATGGTACAACTGATTAAAAAAAAACAAAAAAAACAACTGGTGCACTGCAAAATTCTGGCCTCAGGTTGGTTTCAGTGCTGGATGAAGCTGGAGGAGCGGTTTGAAATAGTTTCAGTGCTTGTTTTTTGCTCCGACTCCTCATTACCACTGTAACTGGTTGGGACTAGACGACTACAAAAACACAACAAAAACACTGAAATATTATTTTTAACTGTATCTACAAGCACCAATACCCAAAACACTCCCATTTATTTAAAAAAAATAAATAAAAGAATCTACAGATAACTGACCAGACAGACATGAGAAAACAAGCTACACATTGTTTTAGCTGCAAGCTTTCAGTTATTTGGGAGTTTAACAGAGCCACTTCCTATGTTCAACACACAGTAGGACACCTCTTCAATGCTTCTGTCTGCACTTTATGGGGCGGTGCGCGGTAACTCAACATGTATCACACTTTTAAGAAATTAGTCGGTTTTACTCTTATGTCTGATGAATAAACTGCGGTGTTAACATATACAGTACGTGGCAGTGAAGCCGACAAAGATCACAGGGTGAATTACACACCCCGAAAACATGACATCCCTCAGATGAATCATCAGCGAGTGTCGGTTAGGCAATGAGAAACCGTCTCCACCATTGTTTACATATTGACTGGCACCGTGTGGTTGACCCTGATGAGAACAACACAGCCTCCAATGGCATGATCTCACTTGGTGGAAAAAGAGCTGTCGCAGCGAATGTGGTCGGGAGGGTGTGGCATCGCAATCAATGAAGGTGGAGGGACTTGAAACAAAACTAATCTACTACTGGATCAACGGTGTGAAATAATATTTTAGTCGGGCTTACACCGATTTACTGCTCAAACTGTTCTCACCTCTGCTTTCCCCGCCCATTCCTCTGTCTGTGTGAGGTTCAACTTCACTGAGCCCCGGATCACTACTGATAAAAGAGATGTGAGTGAGAAAGAGTGCATGAAGGATAGAGAGTTTCCATCTACTATCCATCTCATATTCTAATGTAGCCATTATGCTCTAAAAAGAGACTGCTCATCTATTCATTTTATGGAGCATTTGCAAAAAAAAAGAAAAAAAAAAGATGACACTGCAAGAGGCTTGCTCGTGGAGTGATTAAAATTCTTTGAATTAGCCCTTCAATCACTGCGCACAATTGCGCGTAAAGTACACAAAAATGCACTCAAAAGGCTTAGCCCAGCTCTTCTCTGTAGCAGGATATGAAAAGATTGATTTACTCATTTCTCACTATGAGTTGTTGATGAATTGATTGGTCAACACATTAAAAGCTTGCACACCATGCACTCCATCCACACACGCAGCATGAAAAGGCTTTTAGAAAAACGTCCCAATGGCTCGGGATCGGCTGATCGCTCAAAGCGCACCATATTTACAGCATTTTACGGCAGGTGGAGTAAACCAACAACAAAGGGCTGTGTACAGTGAGCAGTAAATGGTTAACGGCGGTGAGCTGGGAGGAAAGCAGCTCTGGAACATGGTAGGTATGAAGCAGAAGTCACTTTTAACGTCAGCGTCTCTAATCCTCCAGTGTTCCTCAAACTCTGTCCTAACAGACCACGACTATGTCTGTGGAAAACAGTCGAAAAAACACACAACAATTGATAATCACTTAAAGAAAAATGGATTTTAAGTCAGATTTATTATATAATAAATAACGTGCAATTGGAAAAGAATAAGTTTCCCAAAGTTTCATGCACTATATGTGATGTTTTCCACTTATCTGACCCATACAAGTTCTAACACTGAGTCAACCTTTGGAGCCACCGGTCATCGTCGCCTCTCACAGAGACTCCGATCTGAAACTGACATTCTATTCACGGCGCCGCTGGAGTACGCGAATAGCCTTTTTTTTTTTTTTTTTAACTCATGCTTTTTAATCTACTAAATAAGGAGCAAATGAAGTTTCAGTTCTAGTTAAGTTTCTCTCTCACCCACTCATAAGTTTGCTCTCTTTCTGACTTTGAGCCGTTCTTTTTATAGTCTGGGTAGGCTAGTTGCTAGCAAAGATGTCTTGCAAAAAGCCACGGTAACGTTCAACATCCCTAGTGCACAGGGCGTGCTTGACTCATTCATGAGTCGGGGTCATGGACCATTGCCAGCATTACAAATGCTGCTTTATTTATGTAAAGAGATGTTTAAGAGTTCAGGACTAATCTGCACAAGGTCTGTCCCGCCTAACAACATCTTTTTTTTTTGTTTCTGACAGGTCACGAGTTATGTTCCTGTTGTTATCGGCTGCTGTTATGTCACCTGAGTGCACGTCCGCTTGAGCACTCTTACTGTCTAAAGGTAACACAGACGAACACTACTAGCACTAGATAATCCTGCTGAAGTGCCTCCTAATTATCACCAACGCTGAATATAAGATTAAAAATGACAATTGCTTAAACTGTGCATGATCCCACGACTAATACGTACCAATTAAATGTACAAATGAATCAAATACGTGACGTTATTTATAACAACACTGAAGCAGCGGCTGTGTTTAGCTAGCTACGTTAAAATTCGTCCGTAGTAGCTTAGCAGGGCGATATGTTTTCACGTCACAACATTTTTAACAATTTCTCTACCTGGCCATCTTTCAGTGGCCCCATCGCTCGCTGCGTGTTTCAGAGCGAGCTGCCGTGCTTGCTGCTGTACGACTCGGGTGAGACCTTTGCAGGATCGGCGGCGGCGGCCTCTGCGGCTGTCGCCTCCCGTCTAAAAAGGGACTTTACACACATCCGCAGCCTCTGATGCTGAGCCACTCTGTGAAAGCCACAGATGTATCATACCTGACAAGGATCTTTTAGGAGGATCTCGTCGTTCACGCTCGCTTGACAAACACAAATCGAAAAAAAAAATATTATGCACACAGGTCACGAGAAAAAACAAAACAAAAACAAAATCCGAACAGTGATCAACAAAAGTTTAACTGCATACAAAGTGAGAGAGGAGAGTCACTTGTTGTAAATATTCCCATTCCTGTTCAGTGAGATGGTTTAATTTAACAAAAACATTGTTTGGTAACTTCAGGCTGTGGACATTTAACTGTTTTTAACTGAAATTAATTTTGACCCGGAGAAATCTGTGGGACTTAACTGAAATATTTTATTAAAATTTACAATATATGGGGCAAAACTGCACCTAAAACGATCACCCAGTTCTAACTGTTAATAGATATAAATAAAACCAAATAAGAATGATTCTATAATCACAAAAACAACAGCGTTTATCTTGTCAGCACATGCAGCAAATGCTCAGCGACGCTATCTGCTAATCCGACACATAACTCCATCCCCCTGGCTAATCTATGGACTGCAATGATAAACAACACACACAAAAAATAAATTAAAAAAATAACTCCTGTGAAAATAACCATCTCCGACTGGGTGGTTTGGGAACTGAGCCCCACCCTGTTTACAACACTGAGAACAAAAACAAACTCCCTCAAAGGAGCCCGGGCAAATGCAAGTCACACACTCCAACCAACCAACCAACCAACCAACCAACCGACAGACCGACACGGGCAAACAACAACAACAACGTCTGAAGATCTACTGGGAGAGAGCCGGCTATCAAACAACAGCAGCCTGCACACAAACAAGGTGTGCATGTCTCAGTGTGTTAGGGAGGACTGAACAACAGAGAGAGAGAGAGGGAGAGAGAGAGAGAAAGGAAGCATCTGTGAGGCACACGCAGATAGAGATAGAGAGAGAAAGAAAGAAAGAAAGCGAGAGTCGGTGTGAAAGTGGAATTGAGTAACAAACAAAAGTCAAATACCACCCGCACCACCCCAGTCTCAGGTCAACTGAATCATCAGGAGTCAGGGAAGATACCGTCACCGCCTTCCACGAATAGCTCACGAAAACCACATCAGTATGACTTCACCGTGGCAAGTAGTTTAGAGAACACTACTCTCCCTCAATATCCAGGGGACTCTGAATGAAGAAGTAATGAATCTCAGTTAACAAGGCCATTATCACTGAAGGAACTACATCATCAGGAGGGACTCCAAATCCACCAGGCCCTTACATCCACCGGCCTTTTATTGTCGCTATTAACCGCTCAGGTGTCCTGTTAACTACTCTACGGGAGATAAATAAATAAATAAATGAATAAAACTAAGGTAAAAGTGTTTGATCTCGCGCTGTACATCATCACAGTAAACAATGAGAGTGTATAAGGGACACGGGGCCCAATTAGCCATCCCTGCTCTCGGCTGTCGAGTGTTTAAACGTGCCTGCTAAGATGATAATAGTAACCTGCATACTTTCATCTGCGCTCCAGCACCTTTGCTTAAGCTGCCGCGCTGCATCATGGGTAATTACTGCTTCCCAATTACCACCCAGCTGGTAAATATATATCAAATAAACAAGCAACAAACCCGTCAATTAGGAGCACCCTTTCATAATGGTTGAGGGGGGTGATGTTTTAGGTACGGACAGAGGAAAGCAGTGAGTAAAGGGAGCATTCAACTTCAAAGTGAGCTGTTAATCATGATTAAGAGTACATATGAACATGGCAAAATAATGAAATCACAGTTTTGAGGTGATTAATACGCCAATTAAAGGTGGTTTAATTGCCACCAGGTCAAAATTTACTAAACAAGACAGAACTTTAAAACTAAAAAAAACGAAAGATGGCCTCCCCTTCACGGATGGGCGCGAAGAGGGACAAGCAACATTGTTGAATTCAAAGAGAACAGCTGCAGTAACAGTCTGTCAACAAAAATTTGCATGGCTGCTCTCCCCTCATCTCCATTACTCTCTCTCTGCCGTCTCTCCTCGAAGCCCACGGAGCTGCCGGCTCAGATCTGAGCACTCTGATGGCTTATCACATAGCGAGCGGCGGGCTAAGCCGGAGCGATGCGCCCCGAAAAGACATGATCAAAGCGCACCAACTTTCCACCCAGCGATGATGATGGAAGAGCAGGCCCTGCCATGTTACGTTTCTTATTAGGCTGAGACTGCCGACTGAAAAACACAGCCAAGAAGTCAAGGATGAGGCCCTCTCCTCCGGCAGCATTATTTAACATTTCACACATGCTCACTTACCCGGGGTTTTAGGTAACGGCAGTCTGGGACATATTCATATCAGTAAATGGTTTTTTTTTTTGCTGCTTTCATTCCAACACTATCACAACTATCACAACACAGACGTGATTTAATCTACAGCCAGGTTATGTAGGCTTTCATTCTGAAGTGCTTCACATCAAGATTTGGATAAGTTCAGAAAAACAAACAAACAAAAAAAAAAACCTGAGCGATAATAGCATGAGAAGCAAAAGGTAGCAACGCAAGCAACAAAAAAACTCCATAAACTGACAACATAAAAACGGAACGTATCGCAGATCTAACCACACTGTTCGACTGGCAAGTGATTTCTGGTGGTGGCTGCACGAAGATATCAAACCACACAAGCTGTCGTCAAGAAGTCAAAAACATCAGCTTCTCCTCACGTTATTATCAAGTCACATCGCCTTGTTTTAGATAAACATCACATCCCACCTTATTATTCACATAAGCTCTGGAATAGCGACTCAACCGATCACCACCGCGTTGCGCTTTCTCTTCTTCTGAACCCAAACTGCGAGGAAGCCGAATAGCTGCGGCGATCGCCAAGGCAGTCAAACGCCGGGGTCTACTCTGCGTCGCTTCGCTTCGCAGTGCAAAGTTTTATTCAACATGGTTAATCAAAGCGAGACGAGAAATCTTTTTGAAGATTGAGGCTTCAGATTGTACAGCTCGGAGGTAAACTTCTGAACACTTCACCGAGCACAAACAGAGAGAAGAATCACTTACAGTTCTGACGTAACCCAACTTTCACTAGTGGCTTTATAGATTCTTCTCAAAGCAGGCCGACTTCACTTCCTTTCCATGTTGCCCTGGAATGACAAACAAAGCGAGCGTGTGAGAATCTCAGGTTAGGTCAGAGCAAAAACTTCACAGTGTAAATACTAGTCGTGGATTTTTAAAAAAAAACATACATATAATTCCTTAGAATAAAAAATGGAAGCAACAACATTCAAGCAGCCCATCCAAGCCACATCATAAACACACACATACAGAGACCGGACAGCTGATAGGAACAGGTGCTGAGGTTTCGCCTGGCAGCTGAGCACAGCTTGTAGCATATGTCTGAGCCCCTCATGTCTGGATGAAAACGTGCGTAGTTTACCTGCTTTCCTTCCCAAAACAAAATATGCGTCTGAGGAAACTCTGAGTCAGTAGGTGCGAGGAGGCTCACTCGAACTCAGAGCCATGTGAGATTAAAAAATACGATAATCATATATATAACCGTTTGGCTGCACCAACAGAAAGAAAGAGTAAAAACAAAAAATAAAACTTAATTTACAATTTATACAATCATTTTCTAAAGTTTTGATTCACTGGATTATTTACAAAAAACAATGGTTTGTATTAATTTTGTTGAGGAGATGTTTGACTACACTCATTCTGCCATTACCGCCTTTGAATCCCTTAAAATCTCTAATAAAATACAATAATATGACTTAAAATATAATCACTGTAAAGGAAAAAGGACTGGTTAATTATATTTTTGTATTACTGGTAGCACATCAGTATGATTTCACTCGCAAAATTAGAAGCAGCTCCTGTAGCAAAATGAAACCGGTTGTAGTCAGTATTTATTAATATAACAAATAATGTTGGTTTGTTAACAGATGTTAAGCTGTGTCCCAGTGCCGCAGAGTATCATGAAACACAGTAGTAAATTCTGTAAGTCAAGTTAATTGATTGTAATTGCGCGCTCCCTCTCTTCACATGCAGACGGATGACATTTTTTGTCACCCTCCCTCCCTTTAGTAAGGACAGATGACAGTGGAAGACAGTAATTAATGGCTGCACGAGTTAATGGCCGTCCTGAGCATTTTACAGTCTCCATAGAGACCGAGGAGCTGCACGGAGCTCACCTGAAGCTGTCCACTCTCTCTGACCAATCGCCTTCCCTGGCATGGGGAACCGTCTGCGCACCACGGGGGCCGGGACACACTAACCTTTACCCTGGAAATATTGTTCTGCTTTCCTTTGTTATCACTTCCATTCATGTAATGCAGCACTAATGAGCGCGTATGCACTCGTATTCATATTGCCGGTACTCTTCCCCTTTGTGTTGCGTGAATCAAACATGCAAAAAAAAAAAAAAATCACATGACAAATTCATTTACCAGAAAATTCCCTTTATTCATCTGTCACTTGTCTCGCTTTGTGCACCAAAAAAAAAAAAAAAAAAAAAAAAACAGTTTCAAGCAACTGGTTTTTTGAGGGAGGCTTGTATCTGAAATCAAATGAAGGGAGCAGCCGGCAAATAAAAATCGGAAAGAAACGGTATGGCGAACGCAGAACCTTATTCCCACACCGGACTCAAAATAACTCTCCTTATCATTCAGCTGCGAGCAAGGGTGCACAGTCAGTTTACAACCCCTCTGCACCCAGCACAGGGTATTTCAATGTGTGTTCACAAATACTGAGCCGTCAGATGAAAGAGAGGACCGCTCCACTCAGGGATGGGAGTCCTCACGCTGAATGCATGAGTGACTGATTACTTTCTTACCAGTTGAACCTCAGCTCTCTACAAAGAGGAGCCTTATCCCGAGCCTGAAGAGGCCAAACTAGAAACAAGGGCTTTCCACATAATAGAAAATAACAGACTGCCATATTAAGCATCTTGCGTCATGACATACAGCGCATACAGCTGGCCTTCCTAAAATGTCAAGCTTTTTTTTTTTTTACTCCCCTCCACTGCCAACTTAATTTATTCACTTGTAGTGTGGGGTAAAGCAAGTACAGTCATTCTTGTATCAAGAATCAGACGCGCACGGCGTTGGGTTGTTCCCATCACAAACAGCAGAAGGCAGAGTGTCTGTATATTATCACCGTGTCAAACAGCAGGCCTGCAAAAAGTTGCAAAGAAAGTTCACCCCTCTCTCTCTTTTGAAAAAAAAACCTGGGTCAGCGTTTGCGAAGGTCCATTTCTGCATAAGTGAGCACACAAACCCCAGTGCCTGTTCAAATAGTCTGCAGCTCTCTCTCAGGCAGCTCATGACAACAGCCCAGCAGCAGCACTGTTTGATCTCCAATGTTTTCCTTAATCTGGGTTGTCAAGGTTCGCTTGTTGGAGGCTGTTTACTTTACTTCTCCTACAAAAAAGTGTTTTTTTTTTCTATCCCCCCCCCCCCAGACAATGACTAATCCGAAGACCGAGAAGGAGGGAGCACTGCCAGCAATAGTTGTTAAAGCTGCAGTTTCCCTTTTATAAATTTTCTGATGGTTTTAGTCCTGCTGTTGCCAGCTGCAGACTTACTGTATAAAACATTAAAGCAGTCTTTCATTCTTATATATGGACGCGATTTACTACTAACAGACATCCATACTCTGTAGATTTTCTTTTATGTGCACAAAATTATAAAAATCTTCTTTTTTTTAAGTGCAAATACTAATTGTGTCCGACTTAAAAAACTAATTATCATGGATTGTGTACATTATACAATTGTATTTAATGTTTATATGCATATATCTATATATATATATAAATATAAGATATAAATCAATTTTCTTTTGCTACTTCTGTCCATTTGTCTATAATGCACCTGTCATAAAAAAACAATTAAAAGATAATGGAACATTTTGAATATAAGAGTGCTAGTTCGCTTGTATGAAAAACATATTGTAGAACAACCCTTTGGATGGTGTATTAAAATATAATATTATAAAAGACAGGTTAGCAAATTAAGAGCCAGTCTTTGGCAATTTAACAAAACTAAACTCTTCTTCTCCTCCAGTGAAAGTAAAGCCTCCCCCTACAACTCCAGCCAGTTTACGTTTTTAAAAGAAACAGCACGTCTGACGACTTAATAGCCTACAACTAACTGAAACTTTAACACGTCAAACACCATAGTAGCACTGGTTTAAGTCGCGAAGGCTGTAATTAAAAGTGAATCCACAGATCCTTTGTGTTAAAGTTAACAGTGAGTGTACATCCGCTTCACATGCGTGCAGACTCATCGCTGAGCAGGGACGCCACGCCGAGTGAGCAGCTTTTCAGTAACAGCCTTAAATAAATGAGAATAAAAACAAAGCCTGTTAGAGTTTAAGGGTGCATTAAGAGTTATGATAAAGTTTGGGGGAAAGGAGGGGAGGGGCACTTCTAATACCGTCCGCCTCCCCTCTCCTCACCACCACCCCCCCTCCGGTCTTTCGGGGCTTGGAGGACGGCTAACACGTGGGGGGAAAAAAGCTCCTTCCCTGGTCTCTCTCCAAAAGAAATCACGGCACTCAAACTTCCCTTTCAACCAACTTAAAGTTAAAAAACTTTTTTTTAAGTTTAGTTTTTTTTTTACGGCGCTTGCGTCTCCTTAACAGGTAGCGGCTGTCGCTAACACTTTATAACCATCCTGCATTACTAAATAAATAAATAAATAAATAATAGGAAGGTGCATTTCCCCCAAGGGTCTCGTGAGTTGCCTCAACTAAGTTAGAAACTTTTCCAAAAATAAAAATGAAAAAAAGTCTGCAACACTCTTTTAACAGCTGCTTTTCTTTCTCGCGGAGACACGACACGGCGCAAACAACCACCTATGATAGCGCAGGTGTTTGCGCATTAGTTTAATTCGCTACAATTTCAGAAAACGGCAGCGAAGACTAACTCTAACGTGTGTGTGAGTGTGTGTGTGTGTGAGAGAGTGTGTGTGTGTGTGTGCAGCAGGAGCAGCAGCGGCAGCAGCAGCAGCAGGTATCTAGACACGAAACAACAAAGCTAACATTTATGATAATAGTGAAACTTACCGGAACGGAAAGCGCTTTAACAGCGGCTAAGAGGCGCACGCGAAAAGGGTACCGATTTGCCAGTGCGCGATAACGAACCCCGTGCGCGCGAGCTTGTGTACCTACCGAGAACGCGTGCGACAACAAATCACACCGTAAACACTAACAATATTACTCCGCCCGCCTGGTGGTGGAGGAGGAGGTGGTGTAGGAGGAGGAGGAGAAGGAAGAGGAGGAGGGGGTACTAACTAACTAACTTACTGGAGATCATCTTACCGAGGGCGTCGAAATAAAAGCACAAACGTGGAGTTTCACACTCGCCGCCTGCCGCCGGGTCCACCGTCTCGCAAGGAGGAAAGACGCGACCTCTCCTTTCTTTTCTGTTCTAATGTTCTTATTAGAT
The DNA here is from genome assembly GCF_963514085.1 of Chelon labrosus. Lineage (NCBI taxonomy): Eukaryota > Metazoa > Chordata > Actinopteri > Mugiliformes > Mugilidae > Chelon > Chelon labrosus. Next base: position 3,876,661 of record NC_140340.1, read on the forward strand.
TTTTTTTTTCTTAACACGCTGAGATAGAGAGAGAGAAAGAGACAAGAGAGAGAGAAAAAAAAGGAAGAATCGCGGATTTGGATGTTGTTGTTTTGATGTTCCAAGTCCGTGACGTCACATCCACCTGCTCGGTAAACAAGGTTCATTTCATTGCAGAAAAAAAAAAGAGAAAAAAACAACAACGTCACAGTCACAAGTACATTTCAGTAGCACTTAGTAGCACTTAGTGGGTCCTTACTATGGGGAAATGTAATGATATGCATTAGTTTTAGCAGAAAGTGTGACAGCAGCAGAGAGAGAGAGAGAGAGAGAGAGAGAAGGAGAGAGAGAGAGGGGTGAGGGGGGGGGGCTGTCAGAAAAGCTAAAATGTCCAAGCTGACTAATTACAACTGAGACAGAATGAACTTCAGTTAATGCAGAAAATTATTTTTATTTATTTCTCCTTTTTCTAAAAAAAACAAAACTCTTTCAATGTAAAAAATAATAAAAAATAAATTAATAAATTAAATGCTTTGACATACTCATCAAAGATGTTTTAATCTCAGCTGTGAGGAGTTTTTAACCATTAAAGGAGGTGATCATTTTATTTATTTATTTATTTATTTATTGAAAATGACAGATAACCGTGCAGCAGCTTCTTTCACTGTAATTTTCATTTCACATATTCTTCAGAATATTCTGAAAATTCCAACCGGGAGTCTCTGGAAAAGTTTTGCTGTCAGGAAAAAATAAAAACACTTTTAAACATCTGTCGCCTGCCCCGAGCACAAGAAGAATGGCTCGGTTCTACAAGCCTGCCGTGAAGTGACTTTTATTTAACATCTGCATTTGAGATAATTATTTATTTTTGTTGTTTTATTCTGTTTTCCTTTATCCTTTCATCGGCGCCCAGGAAGCGTGGATGGCATTGCTGTAAAGGGTATTATATTTTATATTTTCATGGCTGCAGCTGAGAGGAATACTCAGTGGTGAACCTCTGGTGAAAAGGCTGTTTGTTAGTAGAGAGCGCCACCTTCTGACCGTCCCCCACCTCACACGAGGACTTCCTAAGAATCTACTACAATAACCATTTGATCTGTTGTGATCTTTTGTCTGTTTTAATACATGTAAACACACATATCATAGTATTATTATCAATAGTAATAATACTAATACTGCTATTACCACTACTACTAATAATAATAAGAAGAAGCAACTAGAAACAACAAGAAACAACTAGTATATAGAGTACCGATGTGTAAATGTAAAACAAAATCAAAAAAAAAAAAAACTTGTACTGTATTTACACCGATCAGCCACAACATTATGACCACTGACAGGAGAAGTGAATAACATTGACCATCTTGTGACAGTTGTCGGTTGACAATGTTCTGCTGGGAAACTTCTGGACCTGGCATTCATTGGTGTGGATGTTACTTAGACATGTAGCACCCACCTAGACCAGACCAGGCACCCCCACCCCATAGCAATGACACTCCTTGATGGCAGCAGCCATCCCCAGCAGGATGCAGCCTGACACAGACACACACACAAAAACACTTTAGGAACAACTAAAAAAACATGAAGAACAGCACAAGGTGTTGACCTGGCCTCCAAATTCACTAGATCCCAAACTGATCAAGTATCTGTGGGATGATCCACAGGACACCCTCCCCTAAAAGGCCTCCCCAACACCCTATTGCCAGACACCACAGGACACCCTCAGAAGGCCCATGACCATTCTCTGATGAGTCACCACAAGGGAGACCTGCACAATATTAGGAAGGTGGTCGTAATGTTATGCCTGATCGGTGTATGTCCACACTCGCCCCCCCTCCCTCATCAATATCTTTTTAACGTAGCTTATACTGAATGTTTATATCACACATGCGTAACCAGAAACAAATGATTACACACTCGGCCACTGCCATATGCTTGCTCTGCACACAGCCAGCTTCTGTTCAGCTTGTCAAACTCGTGACCTCTGAGTCAGACTGGCCGTATTCATTCTCCCGCTCGGCTCTGATGTGACCGGCCGCTTGGCACCGAATCATTCGCTTTCAAATGAAGCCGCCCGCCATCAAAACCCTCCACTATCAAACGGCCTTCTGCTGCTGTGCCGCGCTGAACTCGACACATCCATCAGCTACGGCTCAGCACATTGTTACCTCTTGGTAACAGTAACAAACAGGAAAATACATTAATATCTACTTCCTGCTGTCTCTACACGCACACATGACCTCATAAAGATTAAAGAATAGGACGAGAGAAACTGAAAGAGTTTCACTTTAAGGGTTTAAATCAATCCAAAAGTGCAAGTTTAAGCACAAAACATCACATTAGGCCATCACTGGAGGATTTTATTCATTCATCTTCTGTAACAGCTTGTCCTCTGGAGGGTCATGGGGGAGCTGGAGCCTATCCCAGCTGTACCTGGGGTGAGAGGCGAGGTACACCCTGGACAGGTCTCCAGTCACACTACGGCCAATTTAGAATCACCAATGAACCTAACCTGTATGTCTTTGGACGGTGAGAGGAAGCTGGAGAACCTGGAGAGAACCCACACAGACACAGGGAGAACGTGCAAACTCCACACAGAAAGGACCCAGTGGATTAGAACCCAGAACCTTCTTGCTGTGAGGCTTCAGTGCACCACCACATCACTGTGCTGACTACGGAGGATTTTATGATTAATGATATATAATTTAAAAAAAAAACATGCAAACAGAAGAATGAGAGAAAAAAAACTGTAACATTATTCCTTTAATATTGCTGAAACAGTTCTACAACAAACTGTATGAGCTGCAGCCTTTTGCAGGATTACAGTATTTTTCTTTTCTCCATACTGTTGTAAACACAATAGTATGCTGTAATTAACAGAAAAAAGAAAATAAATCCAAACGTATTTGCAGTCTTATGAAGGTAATCTAACACATAATCGGTCTAATTCTTCGCCAGCTTGATCTGCATGTCAGTACCAGAGCCCAACGTGTCTGTGTCTGAATTTATTATCATGTGTTTGTTGGTGTCACGCTGGTGATGTGTTGTGTGGATTAAAGCCCCCCCCCCATCCCCACCCCCCACCTCCTGACTTGATGGAGTGCAGTTACAAATTAATTGAGGATCACTATCAGTTATGTAACAGGCTCTCCACACATACCCCTGCACACAACAAAGTAATTAGCTTTCTGTTAATTAGGTAATTAAGCAAATGAATAGGAGCTCCTCTTGATTTCCAAAGGGGGATGGATGGCTGCCGTGGGGGGTAGGGGGTGGGGGCTGCAGGATTCAACGCGTAATGAAAGGAAGAGGACTTCTGGAGGAAGTGAACAGATAATGACCAGTAAAGAAGTGTTAAATAAGTAAAATGCAGCCCAGGCCGCCCTGGGACGTTAAAGTATCGATGGACAGGGCGACTCCAAGATTTTATTTATTTCCAAATTAAGAGCCAAATTAAGAGTGTTTAATGGGATGAGAGTCTGGTGAAACTTTTAAACTTAAAAGATATCTGTCACGGTGACTCTGCTGTATGAATACTGGTATACACCAATCAGCCATAACATTAAAACCACTAACAGGAGAAGTGAATAACATCGACCATCTTGTGACAGTTTAGTGTTCTGTTGGGAAACTTCTGTACCTGGCATTCATTGGTGTGGATGTTACTTAGACATGGAGCACCCACCTAGACACCCCCCCCCACCCCATAGCAATGACACTCCTTGATGGCAGCAGCCATCCCCAGCAGGAACGGTTTGGGAACAACTCAGAAAAACATGAAGGCCTCCAAATTCACTAGATCCCAAACTGATCAAGTATCTGTGGGATGATCCACAGAGGACCCTCCCCTAAAAGGCCTCCCCAACACCCTGTTGCCAGACACCACAGGACACCCTCAGAAGGCCCATGTCCATTCTCTGATGAGTCACAACTGTTTTGGAGACCTGCACAATATTAGGAAGGTGGTCGTAATGTTATGCCTGGTCAGTGTATCAGGTGCACGGTGCGCTGCTACAGTCATAACTGTATGAAAGATAACTTTGTCCTTAGTGGTTAACACATGGCTGCATATAGTGAGACGGTGCGTTGCATGTCCCACAAATCAATGATTAGGTTTTTCAAAATTCAAAAACAAGGCAGGAGAATCAACCATCCAGTGTCTGGTAACGAAAACAAAAGAGTTGAAGTCTGGAGCAGCCGGCGATGGAGCAAACTGTGGCCTCCTACGGGGCTCAATCAGACAGACTCTTTTTGATCAGCAAGAAAAGGTAAAAAGGAAAGAATCAAAAGGACGGTTCTTTTCTCTTATTTTGTTTTGTGGGTTTCTAGACGCACAAGGGGCCACATAATTATGTTCAACTGGACTGTGAGTAATACGTCTCAACTTATACATGCAACCAGTCAGTAATTAACCCTTTTAGGGGGCACTCATTAAAATACTTGGAAATTCTAAATTAATTTAGACATTTTTCAAAAAAATAATTAATTTTCCTTCATAGAAAATCAAGATCAATGAAGTTACCATGTATGGCTCCTTTTTCTTTAAGTGGTAAACAAATGTAAACATGTATGTGACCATTAGAACATTAGTGATGATTCAGGTACTTATCAACATTATCACATTAGACAACATTGGTGTTGATGCAAAGGTCAACCTTGCAGACCACATTAGACCCTGATTTGACCTGAGAATGTTTCCTTGATCTTCTCTGATTGGCTGGATGGAAACCACATGCTTCTAAACCTCGCTGAGAGGCACAGGAGACACGATTTAACAATTATATTCAGCAAAGTCCATGTGAATTGGAAACACATCACAAGTCTTCACCTAACATGTGCCGTCATGAACTGTCAGCTGAAGTAAGTGCTCATAAGAAAGCTTTGACCTGCAGCTTCAGTATTTGAGATCAACTGTAATGTGTAATAAACTTGAAACTGACTTCCTCTCTGTATTTTATACATCTCTTACCTATTTGACAGATTATGGAATTAGACTGTAGTAGACATAACGGTTCTAGCGAAAACTAGGTTTAGATGGTCGTTAAAAACATACTTAAAACGGCAAACATGTTTTCATGGTTTGTTGTACTGAGGTTCAACACCTGGCTGAGAACTTGACTGGTGTCAAATTATGAAAGAACAGAAGAACAGGGCCAGCTCTTCCTTTTCTTCTTCACCTTGATCATTAAAACAAGCTGCTGACTGGTGAATCTTCACAACATTTCACTGTGGATGCCGTCAAACCCCAGGGGACGCAGATGTTACGAAACTCTAAGCAAAGCTGTCTGTGTAACAGCTCACTGTCGGGTATAGTGGACAGGAGACACATTGTGAATCGGGTGGTCGGACATGTTTAGAGATCAGAAACAACAGATCCAGACTGTATTATTGAACAGTAACAGAATAGTTGCTGGGTTTGGTGTTAAACATTCAATCCTCTTATTCTAGACTGAGAGCTGAGGGAATTTACTGTTATGGAAACCTACATCCAGCAACTTGTGTTACATCGATCAGGCGTAACATTATGACCACCTTCCTAATATAGTGTAGGTCCCCCTTGTGGCGACTCATCAGAGAATGGACATGGGCCTTCTGCGGGTGTCCTGTTGTTAGTGGGGGGGCCTTTGAGGGGAGGGGCCTCTGTGGATCATCCCACAGATACTTGATCAGTTTGGGATCTAGTGAATTTGGAGGCCAGGTCAACACCTTGTCCTGTTCTTCATGTTTTTTTGTTTTTTTTTAGTTGTTCCTAAAGTGTTCTTGTGTGTGTGTCTGTGTCAGGCTGCATCCTGCTGGGGATGGCTGCTGCCATCAAGGAGTGTCATTGCTATGGGGTGGGGGTGCCTGGTCTGGTCTAGGTGGGTGCTACATGTCTAAGGAACATCCACACCAATGAATCCCAGGTCCAGAAGTTTCCCAGCAGAACACTGAACTGTCACAAGATGGTCGATGTTATTCACTTCTCCTGTCAGTGGTCATAATGTTGTGGCTGATCGGTGTATGGATGCGACTGTGTCTGAGTTATCAATCAAAGCATCTGCCTTTTTAAAAAAAAACAAAAAACATCTATTCTTTGATTAAACCAATATTTAAGTCGCAGTAAAGTGCAATAAACAACTCGTGCCATGTCCTGAGTTACTGGGTACAGGCTGAGTAGGTTTGTAGTCATAAAGACAATGCTCTAGGTCTTGCTTCAGCTGGAGCTCCTTCTCCTGACCTTTTTCTTTTTAGAGGTATTTTCCATCGCCTCAGGTGGGACAGTATTCACAGCAACATGTGACTGGAATGAATCAGCATGAGCAGAAGAACACACAAACCGCTTGAACCCTTGAACAGATTTCTGCCGTCAGTGATTGTTCAGTGCAAAAAGAAATATCCAATAAAAGTATTTTCAGCTCCATTTTATTAACTTCGTCGGTGTCACAGCAAGAAAAAAAAAAATCATGTTTACAAAGGAAATGCTGTTCCCTCATAACTGTCAACCAGTCCAAAGTTGAACTATAAAAGTGGTGTGACGCGATAATACCAGAAGCATTTAAATCTCTGCCTCCTACAATAAAAACAGCAGTACGTTAACAGGGTTAGTGAAGACGAGGACGGCTGAGTCTGCAAAGTGATCCGATGGAAAAATTGATTTTTGATTTTATAATGCGGGCGGGATCATATTTGATAAGTACACCGTCCTGATAACCACTTGAACTCATCATCAACATTTGATTCGCTTGTAAAGACACCTGACGTATCGTCCACTAAATATATATGGGAATGCACAACCTTATGAGAACAACCTTTAAAACAAATATTGCTGCTTTTCTTTTCTTTTCTTTTCTTTTTTCTGCGTCCTGAGGACACGGTCCAGTAGGCAATCTACTAGATTTACTGGTAGGAGAAACAAGTAGAGACAAGAACTACAGAGCAACACTAACAGCAAAGACATGTGCAGAATAACACCCCCAAACAATCCCTGGCTGCACGTTGAAGAGCCAGAGGTCTACTTTCAACCCGTGTCCTGAGAGAAATGCGTAACACGGTGTGGCTGAGAACATTTCCCAGAGGCACCTTTCAGGATGGGTTTTGCTCTTCAAATAAAAATAAAAATAAAAAATCTGAAACAAAACGTAGAGTTTCTGAGGGGCCGTATCTGCGCCGGGTCGTGCTCCGAAGGATCGGACCGGAGCAGGTGTGCAGCATTTTAAAAATTCAATCCATCCGAGAGGAAATGTTCTGTCTGAATAAAAACACTTTCAAGATTAAAGATAAACTGCAGAAAAGTGCTTTGGCGTTGAATAAGCTGATGTTTGGTCGATTCAGGGCGTCACTCGTACGATATTATTAAGATGTTGCATACAGCCAGGGTTCATGTTCAGAGCAGTGGAGATACAAGCTCTGAAATGCCAACACTCAACACTACATGCTTGCAAACAGCTCAGTGATTAGTCATAATGACTTTAAAGGCCAGATCAGATAAACTGCAGGTTGCATAATTATATGAGACCATCCTCTCTCTCTCTCTCTTTCTCAAACCGGTCTCAGCAGAGTTGAGCAGATCTGCAGATTGGTAGGAATGCAGTGTGACTGCCATGTTCTCACAAGTCGAAACGCTCCCGACTTCAAAACGACCCCAGGTGTGACAGCCCGTTTTAATTAAAACGTGACGTGAATGCAGACATCCGACACATTCAGCTGTGACCTCTATACTAGTATTAAACTGTGAGGTCCACGGGCTGAGCAGACGGCATGGGTCTATGACAGTGCACTTCAGTATAACAGGTAGTTAAAAACAAAAAAAACAAAAAAAAAAACACAATCTAACGCTGGATATAGAGTCTCTGAAGCTTTACGACCCACATCAGAATAAAAAGAAAAGAGGCATCAGTCATTAAAAGTTATAAAAATATATTGATGACATTTCCTCACTGAAAGCAAAATAACATCCTTGATTAGGTCGTGGGCGGTGCCTTTAAACGTCACAGGCAGGTACAGAGTTCAGGTTAAAAAAAGGAAACGAGCTTTACAGTCTAATGTCTCGAGCGTCCTCCCTCAAAGGCGTGATGTTCCATGTGAGCTGAAAAAGTCAAAAGAGATGCACGGTGATTATAAAAGTAAAGAAAAAGAAAATACAAACAACGTCAGATTTGAACATTAAAGGAACATCCCAGATCAGGGGTATTCAACTAAACATTAAAGAGAAAATCTCTTGAAGCAAAGGTCTAGAAGATCATTTAAAACCCAGTATACACTGCCTGGCCGAAAAGAAAAGTCGCAATTGGATTTAACTAAGCAAATAGGTATGAGCCTCATATTGGATAATTACTGCATGGGTGATTATCTTTCGTGGAAAAGATGTTAGTCTGTTTGAGAAGGGTCAAATCATTGGCATGCATCAAGCAGAGAAAACATCTAAGGAGATTGAAGAAACTACTAAAACTGGGTTAAGAACTGTCCAACGCATTATTAAAAACTGGAAGGATAGTGGAGAACCATCGTCTTTGAGGAAGAAATGTGGTCGGAAGGCTATGGGGCTATGTTTAATAGTGAAAGTAAGAACATGTCCACACGTACAATGTGAAGGGAACTCAAGGGATTGGGACTGAACAGCTGTGCCTTAAGAAAACCACTAATCAGTGAGGCTAACTGGAAAAAAAGGCTTCAATTTGCTAGGGAGCATAAAGATTGGACTCTGGAGCAATGGAAGAAGGTCATGTGGTCTGATGAGTCCAGATTTACCCTGTTCCAGAGTGATGGGGGCATCAGGGTAAGAAGAGAGGCAGATGAAGTGATGCACCCATCATGCCTAGTGTCTACTGTACAAGCCTGTGGGGGCAGTGCTATGATCTGGGGTTGCTGCAGTTGCTCAGGTCTAGGTTCAGCAACATTATGTGTCCAAAGAATGAGGTCAGCTGACTACCTGAATATACTGAATGACCAGGTTATTCCATCAATGGATCATATTCCAAGATGACAATGCCAGGATTCATGGGGCTCAGATTGTGAAAGAGTGGTTCAGGGAGCATGAGACATCATTTTCACACATGGATTGGCCACCACAGAGTCCAGACCTTAACCCCATTGAGAATCTTTGGGATGTGCTGGAGAAGGCTTTGTGCATTGGTCAGACTCTCCCATCATCAATACAAGATGTTGGTGAAAAATGAATGAAACACTGGATGGAAATAAATCTGGTGACATTGGAGAAACTTATCTGAACAATGCCACAGAGAGTGTGTGCTGTAATCAAAGCTAAAGGAGGTCCAACCAAATATTAGAGTGTGGGACCTTTTTTATTTGGCCAGGTAGTGTATTAAACTAGTGGTAATGAGACTTCTAGAGACCTTTAAGAATATGCTATGTGAAGTAAGCCATGTGGAATATTAGTCTTTTTTCTGTAAGGTCAAACCTAGACGTCCCTCCTTACCCGCTCTGGTGAAAATCCATCCTTCAAATATGCATTGTTAATTCTTTGTCTATAGTCTATTACCCCTGGAAAGCTTTAGCATAAAATCCAGATATATGTGCAACACATGCAACTGGAAAAAAAGAAAGAAATAGTTTATACTCACACTTATAAAAAACAGCTTTAAAAGATATGTACGGGAGCAGCTCATAGATTTTCCCCAAGATATTTGCTTCATTAGCATGAGTGGCATCACTATTCCACACTTGTACGACATCTTCCCGATCTCGAACGCTAACACTGACACCGACGACCTCGTCATCTGGGAAACAAAAAAATAAATAAATAAAAAAACAGAGGGTGGTGGGGTGGTGGGAGGCAAACAGCACCGGTGTTAACAATGAGCCAGTTCCCATCGAGACGACGGCTATTTTTAGCGGAAAGCAAACGGTACCTGAGGCACAGTAATCTGCAAACTGCTCCCCGATAGTTGCGAGTAACAATTCTTTCCAGACTGCGGACTGAAGCGAAGAGAAGCTGATCAGTAAGTTACAGAGGCCACATCAACAAAACAAGTAAAAGCAGAGGACAGCACTTACACTGCTTTCTTTAGGTATTTTCATCTTCCATACTCCTCCTTTTGCGTTACTTTCTTCTTCCCTGTTGACGAAAATTAGATTTAAAAGAATTATTGTACAATCTAAACACAGGAAACAGACTTACTGTAAATGTCGAGGTTTTTGCGCTCTTCATTGCTATGGGGTGGGGGTGTCTGGTCTGGTCTAGGTGGGTGCTACATGTCTAAGTAACATCCACACCAATGAATGCCAGGTCCAGAAGTTTCCCAGCAGAACACTGAATTATCACAAGATGGTCAATGTTATTTACTTCGCCTGTTAGTGGTCTTAATGTTGTGGCATTAAGGAGTATTGGCCGAAAAATCATCATTATCAGAATCTTATCCTCTCTTTAACAACGTAAACCTTTTTATGACATGATTTACATTTACTTTGACTGAGAGGAGGTTTAAATGATCCATTTATTACTTTTATGTGTCCAGTGCAAACTTTAACTCAAGCAGCTACAGCTTTAATTCACCCTCTGTTCGAGCCAGCGTTGAGCAACATAGTCACAGTATACACAACTACAACAACACTAGACTCACCACAGCGGCCTCCGCTCTCCACGCATTAAGTGGTAGCTACACCTCAAAGGTAACGCTGTGACTGGAGGGATGTTGTTATAGACGCTCCAGAACATCTGGAAAACAGAAAAAATAACTGTCATCTAATGGTAGCAGAGCTGAAGATGTTGAGGTTTTCTCTGGGCGTGACCAGGATGGATAGGATCAGGAGTGAGTACACTAGAGGGACTGCTGAGATAAAGTTAGAGAGGACAGGTTGAGATGGTTTGGACGTGTTCAGAGGAGGGATAGTGAATATAGTGGTGGAAGCATGCTGAGGACAGAGGAGGTCTAGAGGAAGACCAAAGAGGAAGTTTATGGATGTAGAGAAGGAGGACATGAAGGTAGCTGGTGTGAGAGAAGAGGACACAGATGATAGGACGAGATGGAAGCAGATGATTCTCTACCGACCCCTGAAGGGAACAGACGAGATAAAGACTTGAGAGTTTAGTTGAGAGACTTGAGAGACTTTATACACACCTAACTTGCCCTTTCTGCAACTTCAATTCTCATATTTACTCAAGTACGGACATAGAGTTTACCATCAGAAAACACACTGGACGGAGCAACTTACATGTTTTACCTTTATTGTGTAAATGTAGCCCTGTTCACACGGGATTAGTTCTACCTGGGGATCTCTAGTAATACTTATTTTTTCAAGACTTTTGTTTGATTCGCTGCTTTTTTTTGTCTGCCTATCGTCTCTTAAGAATTATCAGAATCAGAATACTTTATTAATCCTTCAAGGAGACTGTTTTTGTTGCTGTTGCTCCCATAAAGTGACAGTAATGAAGAGTTTGGCTCATTGTATTTCGTGTTCTTAAGCCTAAGCCCTATTCGCATGGGACTATATTTACCTGGGGACATCAGAGGACATTTTACACTTTTTGACAGCTTCAGTTACTTTCTGATTTGATAATAAAAAATATATTTTTTAAAATAAAACATCATGAGATGACACTATTGATCCCGGGGAAGAAAAAACGAACGACCTGCCAGTATTTAAATCAGCCTCACCTTTACAGATGAACACATTAATGCTTGGATTAATGGGTCAGCGTTTTATCAAAGGACCTCTGTGTTATTAGAAACAGGGGAGGTAATTTGAGGTGTGATTTTTACTTAACAAATTACAGACATGGCCGATTCGCACGGGATTAAGATCACAGACGACCTCCTCAATTATTACCCCAGGTACAACTGGTCCCGTGGGAACAGGGACAACAAACATCGACTATGACTTTGTTCCTTAAACACAGCTGTGAAATGTTATCAACATAGATGTGTCTGCTGTATCGTGTTCGTACGTATATAAAAAGGTCTATAAAATGAATGAGATAGAGATGAAGCTTGTGTTTTTATGGCTTGGTGATGGTGGGACAGTGACTTTGTCTTTGTGCAATAAAAGCCACACGGCATTATATCAGAAAGTAGAGATATATTCATTCAGCGTATGTTAGATACACACATACACAAAACCTTACAAATGTCAGTAAGAACAGCAGCAACAATAAACACTATGCTCCGGTAGAAAAGGCTGACGTAATACGTTGTCAGTAAACTTTGCACTACATGATCATGTTTCAGCCAAAAAAAAAAAAAAGCTTCCCCACCAGCTGCGTCTCCTTTAGCTTTCAGTGCCAACAAAGCGTTTATTCCCTCGCATCACGGACGCCAACCTCCGGCCAATCTCACTTTTAGCCGAGTCGCGCACTTGAGCCCTTTGAGTCGACACCAAATCTCACCTGAACGGTTTGCACCGTGTAGATCTTCTTCAGGTTGGACTCACATTCTGCTGCCGTCGTGCCCGGTAACGACCTTAGAGAGAAAGAACGAGGGAGAACGGAGTTAGAACTAAACC